>NC_041020.1:29607539-29907539 GCF_004193775.1 Glycine soja
ATTCCCGGATGAGGACATCATGGCCTTGTTTGAGGAAAAATTGGACGAAGATCGGGACAAATGGACCGTATGGTTTGACGGAGCATCAAACATTCTAGGCCATGGCGTTGGAGCAGTATTGGTCTCTCCGGACAATCAATGTGTACCTTTCACAGCCAGGCTAGGATTCGACTGCACCAACAACATGGCCGAATATGAAGCATGTGCCCTGGCCGTCCAGGCAGCGATTGACTCCAATGTCAAACTACTCAAGGTGTACGGTGACTCAGTGTTGGTAATCCATCAGCTGAGAGGGGAATGGGAAACTAGAGATCCCAAGCTGATACCCTACAAAGCCTATATCAAGGAATTGGCTAAGACCTTTGATGAGATCTCCTTCCATCATGTTCCCCGCGAGGAAAATCAAATGGCGGATGCGCTTGCTACTTTCGCGTCTATGTTCCAGCTAACACCGCACGGGGATCTACCCTACATTGAATTTTGGTGTCGTGGCAAACCTGCGCATTGTTGCCAAGTAGAAGAGGAACGGGACGGAAAGCCTTGGTATTTCGACATCAAGCGATATGTCGTAAGCAAAGAATACCCGCCAGAGATTGCCGACAATGATAAGAGGACATTGAGAAGGTTGGCAGCCGGTTTCTTCATGAGCGGAAGCATATTGTATAAGAGAAATCACAACATGACACTCCTGCGATGTGTGGATGCCAGGGAGGCAAATCACATGATCGAGGAAGTCCATGAGGGCTCGTTTGGAACGCACGCCAACAGGCATGCTATGGCCAGGAAGATCCTAAGAGCGGGTTATTACTGGCTTACCATGGAAAGTGATTGTTATGTCCATGTGAGGAAATGCCACAAATGTCAAGCATTCGCAGATAATGTCAATGCTCCACCACATCCTCTGAATGTCATGTCCGCCCCTTGGCCTTTCTCCATGTGGGGAATAGATGTCATCGGGGCCATTGAGCCCAAGGCCTCGAATGGTCATCGCTTCATCCTCGTAGCGATAGATTATTTTACCAAGTGGGTCGAGGCAGCTTCCTATACCAACGTCACGAGGGGTGTGGTAGTCAGGTTCATTAAGAAAGAGATCATCTGCCGATATGGTTTGCCAAGGAAGATTATCACGGACAACGGCACCAACCTGAATAACAAGATGATGGGGGAAATGTGCGAGGAGTTTAAAATCCAGCATCACAATTCCACACCCTACCGGCCAAAGATGAATGGAGCCGTGGAAGCGGCCAATAAGAATATCAAAAAGATTATCCAAAAGATGACCGTGTCATACAAGGATTGGCACGAAATGCTCCCATTCGCATTACACGGTTACCGAACTTCAGTGCGAACGTCAACAGGGGCAACGCCGTTCTCATTGGTATATGGGATGGAGGCCGTGTTACCGTTTGAGGTGGAAGTCCCGTCATTAAGGATCTTGGCAGAATCCGGATTAAAGGAATCAGAGTGGGCTCAAACGCGCTATGACCAGCTCAACCTCATCGAGGGTAAGCGCTTAACGGCCATGAGTCATGGGCGCTTATACCAGCAAAGAATGAAGAATGCATTCGACAAGAAAGTACGTTTGCGCAAGTTCCATGAGGGAGACCTTGTGCTAAAGAAAATGTCCCATGCTGTCAAGGACAATCGAGGGAAATGGGCCCCGAATTACGAAGGGCCTTTTGTTGTGAAGAGGGCTTTCTCCGGAGGAGCCCTGGTGCTTACCAACATGGATGGTGAAGAGTTACCTTCACCCGTGAATTCTGATGTCGTCAAACGATATTATGCTTAGAAGTTGGGGCAATTAAGGATGTCGCTACATGTTCTTTATCTTTATGCGTTTTCTGGATTTCCCCCAGGGATTTCCTGTCTGTTGTATCTCTCGTTACAATCTTTCAAAGAAATGAACGTGGATTCGAGGCTTTAGTCCTCACGTTAGTTTCAAACCTTGCGTTGATTTGTGATCACCTGAGCCCTTCCGCTCAGTTCATGGGATGCCCCAAGCGCTTAATTAAAATTGAACCTGAACCAACTTTCCCTAAAATTTGCTGCGTTTGAAAACATTCATGCATACGCATACGCATGCATATTGTTGTGGTAAAACAGGGGCAGGATCATCTTGAGCTACCTTCTGGGGTAGAGACAAAACATGAACAGCAGAAACCAATCAAGGTAAGACAGCGATGTGGTCAAGATTGGCCACACCAGGTTGTTTCTTACTTGCAGGTACACAGGAACGGATGCAAGTGGGGATGGGGTCACGACCGACTGATCGTCGCCCCTTTCTCCACGCTAAGCAAGCGGAGAATGTCGCTGCAAGGCAGCCCCGTATCCTTTGTATTCGCAGTTTTCTTTTACTTTTTGTTTTTTAAAAATAAGTAATCAATGCCTAACTCTAACTTAAGTAAGTTCAAGTTAAGCAAGACGCTAAACCATAAGGAAGGAGGGGACATGGTTAATGTTCCTCTCAAAAAAAAAAATGTAGGTTAGCTCGCCTAGGCGAGCTGAGCTCACCTGGGCGAGCCACCCCTGCACCAAAATATAAGAATGACGAAAGGGGGGACGTTTTTGCATTCAAAAACTTCTTTTCCCCCTTTCAAAAGCCATACCCACGGGATTTACGAGTTTGCAGCCCTAGGGTCATCATTTTTCGCATTTTTTGATTCCGTTTCGCGCTTTTGTTCATCACCAACAAGTAAGTATTCCATCCCTAAGCTTTCTAGCTTTTCATTGGTGTATTTTGATCTCCTTTTGGTGCTCTAAAATGTGGGAATGTGCTCAAATATGTGGGGCAATTTTGGTTTGTTTTCTTGCTTGATTGGGTTGGATTGGGGGTTTGTATGGGATGGCCCTAGGCCTATAATGCATTTTGAAGCAATGGGGCATGCCACATTGTCCCCGTTCTCTTGCTATTGATGCCTAAACGCGCGCCCACCAAGTGTTCGGTGAAATGCCTCAATGGCATTAGCGCGTGACTTTTGTAAGGAAACAACCCATGGGGCATTTTGGTTTGTACATATTTTCTATTTTTTGGGACATGTATTCATTCCCGAAAAAGGCTAGAATAATTGCCTCACATATATCCTAGGCCTAGGAACCAAAGTTTTTATGCAAAAGAACACAAGAGGAGGTGCATGTTGGGTAAAGTTACCCTTTTTGGCCAGCAATCAGCTATGGGCCACGCTACAATATTTTCCCTATGCCTAGATGGTTAGGAATTTTGCTCATCATAAATGTGTAGGTTTAGAATAGGTAGCAAAATACCTTTGGCAATTTACACTTTGGGTATGGTAGCAAAATACTTGGATGTATGTACATATAATTTTTGGTAGTCAAAATGTCTCACAAAAATCTATAAATATGTTGCATGTTATGTAAAGAAAATACATTACAAAAATACCTTTTAATTTGAATACAATTTTAGTGAGCAAAAGAAAATATACTTGAATTTGCATGCGGCTTTAGGTAGTAAAAACACTTGAAAAAAGCATGAAATGTAGCACCTTATTGTGTAGATAGTCAAGATTCATCATGAAGTTTGTGTATGTATAGGTATTAGAAATACCAAGATGTGCACGTATGCAATTTTTGATAGCCAAAGTGCTTAGAGTATGCATGTATGTGAATTTAGCAAAGGAAATGTGTGTGATGTAGGTAACAAATACACCTTGGAAGTACATGTAAATAATCTAGGTAACGAAGCTGCCTTGATTGTATATGGGTGCATTTTTCTTAGTTATAAGAATGTCTTGTGCAAGTGAACGTTCGTAAAGAAGTATGCGCATAAGCTTGCTCTAAATTCACATTGATGTTTGTATTTATTGGAGGGGGGTTGTATGCCATTTTTGTTTTAAGGGTAGCATTTCTTGGTAAAAACCAACTTTCCAAATGTTTGCCTTCGCAGGAATGGCCCCGAGGAAGCTTGCCTCAAAGAGGTCCAGGAAGGACAAGGCGGCCGAAGGAACTAGTTCCGCTCTGGAGTACGACAGTCACCGCTTTAGGAGCGCTGTACACCAGCAGCGCTTCGAGGCCATCAAGGGATGGTCGTTTCTCCGGGAGCGACGCGTCCAGCTCAGGGACGACGAGTATACTGATTTCCAGGAGGAAATAGGGCGCCGGCGGTGGACATCACTAGTTACTCCCATGGCCAAGTTCGATCCAGAAATAGTCCTTGATTTTTATGCCAATGCTTGGCCAACAGAGGAGGGCGTGCGTGACATGAGATCCTGGGTAAGGGGTCAGTGGATCTCGTTTGATGCCGACGCTATCGGCCAGCTCCTGGGATATCCGTTGGTGTTGGAAGAGGGCCAGGAATGTGAGTATGGCCAGAGGAGGAACCGGTCTGATGGGTTCGATGAGGAGGCCATCGCCCAGCTGCTATGTATACCGGGGCAGGATTTCGCCCGGACTGCTGCAGGGAGGCGAGTGCGAATCATGCGCACCAAGATGACCACCCTAACCCAGATATGGATGACGTTGCTCCTCAGCAACATCCTGCCCAGCAATCATAATTCCGACCTCCCCCTGCCGAAGTGTCAGCTGGTGTACGCCATCCTGACGTGGATGAGCGTCCATGTGGCTCAGTTAATCGCTGATGCCATTTATATTTTTGCAGGTATGGCGCCTACCAGGCATCCTTTGGATCCAGATAAGTCCAACAGGGCCCTGGGATTTCCCTCGCTGATCACAGGACTCTGCCAGTCATTCGGAGTCCCCGTTGCACCTACCAAGGTAATTCGGCCGCCCATCACCCAGGCTTTTATTGAGAAGTATTGTACCCAGAGACAGGCTCAAGGTGATGCTCCACAGGCTGCAGGCGCGCCACCACCACCTCATCAGGCTGGCCAGGCTGGGGCATTTGACATGGAGCAGTATTTACGGCATTTGGTTCGCCAGCAGGCGGCCAACCACCGAGCACATGTACAGACCCATGATTGTCTGTACCAGATGAGCCTCAGCATGCAGAGCCAGGGCTTCGCTTCTTTTTCATGCCCTACTCCAGACCAGTTCAGGGCAGAGGTCGCATGGCCCGGAGATTGGCCCGAGGCCCAAGCAGGAGAGGCACCCCCAGAAGCTCCCGGCGGTGGAGAAGAGGCCCACGAGGACGAGGAGATGGCCGATTTGCTTGACTTCTTGGGAGGGAGTGGAGATACGTGACTGGGAGATCCACAAATTCATGTTTTCTTTCATATTTCTTTTATCATTTTTATGTTATGTTATTGTTTTGACTTAAGAGACTAATGTTTGTTTTTATTGTTTCGATTGTCATTTGTACAGCGCATACATTTTTGTTTGGATTGTTGCGTTAGTGTTTATATATCATTACTATCAATGATGCTTGAAATTTTGGAACCGTGTAGAGTTCTTCGTTTAGGAACATCGTCAAAAAAAAAAAAAATATATATATATATATATATATATATATATATATATATATATATATATATATAATAAAACAAACAAAAATCATGATAAAAATAAAAATAAAAATTTAAAAAGGGAAAAAGAAAGCAAGTAAGAAAGAAGAGAGCAAATAAGGAAAAAGAAAGCAAGTAAGAAAAAGAGAGGAAAAAGAAAAAAATAAGTTGTTTAGCTGAAAAACCGACATGCTTTTGAAAAGAGATGACTTCCAACTTTTCTTTGAAAAAAATTCATTGATCATAACTAGTTTTTGAAAAAAATGTGTCTACACCTGAAGGGTGAATACTGTGAAATTTCCCCGGACGACCGAAATGGACTCGGATGAATGCACAAATTGATAAAAGAACATATTTTGGAAACATTGGGTTGATTTAAAATAGAGGAAATGAATCCTGAGCCCTAGCATCACATGACCATAAAAATTTGACACTTGAGTGTCCGCATAGGTGCATGCATGACCAGTTTTGCATAAAATTTCCAAATCATCATTTTTGCATTTGTGTCATGGAAATAATGTGGGGCACCCCTTCTATCCTTGAACCAAACCAAACCCCGCCATGTATCATGCCCAGTCATTCTACAAATCTTGAGCCAAAATCCTAACTCACCATAAACCTTGACCCAGGGTGAGAATGTCAATCCTTACTCTCGGAGACAAAAAAAGAAGAAGAAAGGAAATTTCCAATCAAAGAGAAAGAAAAGAAGAAGAAAGGAAATTTCCAATCAAAGAGAAAGAAAAGAAGAGGAAAGGAAATTCCCAATCAAAGAGTGGGAGAAAGAAAAAAAGAAAAGAAAGAAAATTCCCAACCAAGAATGGGAGAAAGTAAAAAAGAAGAAAGCTCCTGGTCAAAGAAACCAGAAGAAATGTGCAGAGAGGTCCTTGGACCAGACAATATCTGAGCATATACAGAATTGTCACCAAATGAACAAAAAAGAAGGAAAGGAAACCATGACCTAAAGTGGTCTTCTCCCTCTGATTACCAACCAAAATCCTGTGCGTCGGGGACTTGTTCGCCTCGCGCAAAACCAAAACAGAAAAGGAAAAAGCCAACAAAAAAATCAAAAGCCAAAAACACACAAAAGCCGAAAAACCCATCAAGAAAACCCATTCCCAAGGGAAGTCCTATTGATCCATGATCATGCATGTAATTTTTGATTTGATAGGAAATAATTTGCAAAGTCAAGTCATGACATATCTATGGTTCGGAATTAGGATAAAACACTTACCTGTGCGAGATTGATACACTTTGAGTGGATTTCTTCTATTTTTTTTCGAACCCAGTGTTTCCTCTAAATGGTCATTTAGAAACGAAATGCTAATATCCAAAATCTGATTTATGGCTATGGGGGATTTCATCAGCAGACTCTCCTTCCCTGGTAGACGCATTGTTTGTCACTCAAAAAAGCATATGCTGCTCTAATCAGTTGGAATATTTGTCTCTTTGCTAAAGCATGTTTGCATTTTTAGTGGAGAAAACACCGAGACTTTTTCAAGTCTCACAAGTTATCCAGAACTACGTAGGTCTGAGTTCCTCATTGGAGGATACGTAGGAGCAAAAGCCTCGCTTTTGTCGACCACACTGCTTTCTGTTACCATGACCCAAGAGCTGGTAGCCCGCGGAGACACCTTACGATTATCCGCACCTCGAGTGTGATTGATAAGCGGAGGCCAATATGGTCATCTGCGCCCTTTCCGGAGATGTAGGCATCTTCTGGTGGAGACTTTTTCAAGTCTCACAAGTTATCCAGAACTACGTAGGTCTGAGTTCCTCATTGGAGGATACGTAGGAGCAAGAGCCTTGCTTTTGTCGGCCGCCCCATAATCTTTGTCATACTGACCCTGAGGTCATGTGACATGCACCCTTGTGTCATCCAGAGGCGGCGGGCCCGATGACACGCAGAGACAAAATTTGGTCATTTTGCACCCTTGTGTCATCCAGAGGCGGCGGGCCCGATGACACGCGGAGATACCTTACGGTTATCCGCACCCTTTTGTCATCCAGAGGCGGCGGGCCCGATGACACGCGGAGATACCTTACGGTTATCCGCACCCTTTTTGTCATCCAGAGGCGGCGGGCCCGATGACACGCAGAGACAAAATTTGGTCATTCTGCACCCTTGTGTCATCCAGAGGCGGCGGGCCCGATGACACGCGGAGATACCTTACGGTTATCCGCACCCTTTTGTCATCTAGAGGCGGCGGGCCCGATGACACGCAGAGACAAAATTTGGTCATTCTGCACCCTTGTGTCATCCAGAGGCGGCGGGCCCTATGACACGCGGAGATACCTTACGGTTATCCGCACCCTTTTGTCATCCAGAGGCGGCAGGCCCGATGACACGCAGAGACAAAATTTGGTCATTCTGCACCCTTGTGTCATCCAAAGGCGGCGGGTCCGATGACACGCGGAGATACCTTACGGTTATCCGCACCCTTTTGTCATCCAGAGGCGGCGGGCCCGATGACACGCAGAGACAAAATTTGGTCATTCTGCACCCTTGTGTCATCCAGAGGCGGCGGGCCCGATGACACGTGGAGATACCTTACGGTTATCCGCACCCTTTTGTCATCCAGAGGCGGCGGGCCCGATGACACGCAGAGACAAAATTTGGTCATTTTGCACCCTTGTGTCATCCAGAGGCGGCGGGCCCGATGACACGCGGGGATATCTTACGGTTATCCGCACCCTTTTGTCATCCAGAGGCGGCGGGCCCGATGACATGCAGAGACTGACATAGTCTTCTGCACCTTTTGTTCCTCCGGGAACAACAAGTCATTTACATGCGGAAATTTTATGGTCACCCGCGACTCTCGTCAACCGAGAGGAAGGAAATTAGTGTCATACCCTAATTTCGTCCGGGGACCTTTGCTTGATGACATGCGACCTTTCTTTGGTCCTTGTGAGGTGCTTGGCACCCATCATTAGGCAATTTGTGAAATTCTGGGAACAACAAGTCATTTGCATGTGGAGATTTTATGGTCACCCGCGACTCTCGTCAAATCGAGAGGAACGAAATTAGTGTCTTATCTTTACTTTCCTTTTATCTCTAATAAAAGACAAGTAAAGAGGGGCAACTGTCATACCCTAATTTCGTCCGGGGACCTTTGCTTGATGACATGCGACCTTTCTTTGGTCCTTGTGAGGTGCTTGGCACCCATCATTAGGCAATTTGTGAAATTCCAGGACATGCCGGAAAACCAAAAAAATATTGATGCACAATCCGTAAGTTTCCGTGACACACCGGAAATCAAATGGAAGCATCGTTGCATAATTAAGTGAGATTTCGTAACATTCCGTAAGTCAAAAAGGGGATGATTATGTAATCCGCAAGGTTCCGTAACATTACGGAAAGAAAACAAGTATCGTTACGAAATTCATAAGTTTCCGTAACTTTACGAAAAAAGAATCACCAAAAAAAAGTAGAGGGGGTGTAATTAGTAAAAATGGGGGTGCAAATAGCACCCAGGCCCACTTGGGCCCTCCAGAATATTCCTCTAGAAGGCTGTTGCTTCTGGAGGAAGCAACCTGGCTCGCCTGGGCGAGCTGGGCGGCAAGCACCTCCCCTATTTTGCTATAAATAGGGGAGGAAGTGAAGAAGAAAAGGGTTCAGCCCCTTTGGCACTTCTCTCTCATTCGAATTTGCTTGGAAAAATTGTTTCCGTGAAGAAAATCTAAGCCGAGGCGCTTCCGAAACGTTTCCGTAACGTTTTCCGTGAAGAATTTCGCAAAGGTTTCAACCGTTCTTCGACGTTCTTCATTCGTTCTTCATCGTTCTTCGATCTTCAACGGGTAAGTACCTCGAACCAAGCTTTTCGATTCATTCTATGTACCCGTAGTGGTCCACATTGTGTTTTGTGTATTTTTATTCCCGTTTCATTTACTTTTTATACCCCCCTGTTGACGTGCTTAAGCCATTTTACTTAAGTCATTTCTCGCTTAACTTAAAAATAAAATAAATTTCCACCGAACGTTTGAATTGTATTATCCGTTAACTTCGGTTAAAATAAATTCCGACCGTTCGGTCGTGCCGTAACCACGTTGGAAATCAAAAAAAGAGGTAAAAAAATAATATAATAATCAAAAAAACATCTTTTAGCAAAATAAAGCGGAAAATCAATCGGACGTTTTCTCTTTGGGATTTCTCATTCTTAATCGAATTGATTAATAACTAAAGTGAAACTAAGGCTAAAATCAACTCGCCTAGTCAAGCTCGTCCATAAAAATAGGCTTTTGAAGTATGTCATTTCAATTTCTCACTAAGTAAAATGGATCATTTTTAAGGTCCAACGCCTTAAAATGATCACCACTTAAGTAAAAAAGAATCACTTGATAAGAAAGAACTACGTAGGTCTGATTTCCTCATCGCAAATTGAGGAATACGTAGGAGCAAAGGGAAACACCCTTGTCGACCACAAAAAAGGAAAAATATAAAAAGGGTATAAAGGATATAAGGACATAAAAGGGAACGTAAAAATCAAAGTCATGTTTGCACATTCGATTAAAGGCTGCCGTCCCTTGGGACGGACGTGTGGGGTGCTAATACCTTCCCCGTACGTAAATACAACTCCCGAACCTTTCACTTAAAAGTTCGTAGATCGCGTCTTTTCCGGTTTTTTCCGACGTTTTCCTCAAATAAACGTTGGTGGCGACTCCGCGCGTATTCCTTTCGTGGAACACGCATCCCGCGAGTCTCGCGTCGCCCTCCCGCCGAAGGGTAGGTTGCGACAAACTCATTGACATGTTCAGAGATTGAACATCAATATCTTCTTCAGATAAGCGAGATTTGAAGCTTCGAATGGGCAAAAGCAGAGGCTTCTCCCCACTCTAGTCATCAAAACTAGAATACTTTTGCAATCGTGGAGCAGCAACAACAACCACAGCTTCGTTCCTATAGTGTTGGCTGCTCCAAGTTTGGACTTTCGTTTCATCAGACTCGACGAGGCTCTCACCCTCGTCCTCGAAAAAAGAAGGAACCTTGACACAAGAGTTTGTGCAGTGTCAAACCTGAAGGAACCACAAACACACCCACACACACACATATACCCAACTACAATAATAAATCATAAGCACCTTTCAAACCCAGCATTTTAAATTATTTACATAATCAACTGTTGATGTCTATATTTGTCTGTAATTGAATTTTACCTTTTGTATGTTCTTGTATGTGATCAGTGTAATTTGCTATATAAACAACTGTTGTTCATGCTGAGTGAACCTTAGATTCCCGTTTGAGACTGAATGCAATGACTCTTGCGGACAGTTTGCATTAGTCATTGTATTTAGTCTTGAATTGTTCGTTTGGACAGTTTAGGGAGACTGGTATTTTTATGTTAGATTCATTCGTGAAGGTTATTATTATTTTCATTAATTTGATTAAATTTCGGTTCAATGCATTTCATATTGTTCTCTGAGTGCATACTTGATTATCGAGAAATTCATTTCATCGATGTCATGTCATGTACTTGGAGACCAATGCGAAATGCTGCTGAAATTTAGTCAAATTTTTGTAAATAATGGTAACTCTGACGTTTGAAGCTAACATAAAAGACAGTTTTCCTAAATGGGATAGGGCCACACCTATAAATAAAAAAATGAGATTTTCATGCATGGAATTGCTTAGATGGATCGAAGTTGGATGAATGAAAGTCGCATGAGCCCAGAATATGAGGATGGCGTCGAACAGTTCTTGCAATTTGCTTCAGAAAGAGGTTGACCGAATGAAGAAGGAAAATATTATTGTCCTTGCATCAACTGTTTGAATGGAAGACGACAATTACTCGATGACATACGACACCATCTATTGTGTGATGGGATTAAGAAGAATTACACGACGTGGATATGGCATGGTGAAGTCACAGACATGCAGAGTGGGTCCCAATCTGATCCGTTTGATGCAGAAATGGGAGATCGGTTAGAGGACATGATTCGGGACCTTGGACAAGAGTCTTTCCAGCAAGCACACGCCCCTGTGTATGAAGGATTGCAGAGTGATTCTAAGAAGCCATTGTATGCAGGGTGCAAGAATTCCTTAACCCTGCTGTCTGCTGTGTTAAGTCTAGTTAATGTGAAGGCCAGGAATGGGTGGAGTGACAAAAGTTTCACCTCACTGCTTGAGGTAGTGCACAATCTGCTTCCAGAGGACAACACGTTGCCTAAAAGTTACTATAAGGCGAAAAAGATATTGTGTCCGATGGGTATGGAGTATCAGAAGATTCATGCTTGCCCCAATGATTACATACTGTACAGGCATGAATTCAAGGAAATGTCCAAATGCCCTATCTGTGGGACTTCATGGTACAAAGTGAAGGATGAAGAAGAAAGCAGTTCTGATGAAAACTCGAACAAGGGCCCCCCAGTGAAGGTTTTGTGGTATCTTCCAATCATTCCAAGGTTTAAGCGTCTTTTTTCTAATGAGGATGACGCAAAAGACCTTACATGGCATGCAAATGGAAGGATTTCTGATGGAATGGTTCGTCATCCGGCTGATTGCTCGCAGTGGAAGAAGATTGATGGTTTGTATCCGGATTTCAGGAAAGAGTCAAGAAATCTTAGACTTGGACTAGCCAGTGATGGAACGAATCCATATGGCACCTTAAGCACTCAACACAGTTCATGGCTAGTTCTGCTAGTAATTTACAATTTGCCTCCTTGGTTGTGCATGAAGCGAAAATACATGATGTTGTCTATGATGATATCAGGCCCAAGATAGCCAGGAAATGACATTGATGTTTATCTAAGTCCGTTGGTTGAAGATCTGAGAAAGTTGTGGGACGAGGGGGTTGTTGTGCTTCATGCGTTTCGCAAGGAGACCTTTGAAATGCATGCAATGCTTTTTTGTACCATTAATGACTTTCCAGCATATGGGAATCTCAGCGGTTATAGTGTTAAGGGTTGTCATGCATGCCCCATCTGTGAAGAAAACACAAGTTACATACAACTTAAACATGGGAGAAAAATTGTCTACAGTAGGCATCACCGCTTTCTAACACCCAATCATCCTTACAGATGACTGAAAAAAGCTTTTAGTGGAAGTCAAGAGCATGATATTGTGCCGATACCGTTGACTGGTGAGCAGGTATATCAGCGGGTTCAACACCTGAATACTATATCTGGGAAGACCCAAAAGAAGGATAAAAGTCAGAGTTGCATATGGAAGAAGAGATCCATTTTCTTTGATCTTTCGTACTGGTGTGATCTTGACGTTAGACATTGTATTGATTTTATGCATGTGGAGAAAAATTTTTGTGACAGTGTGATTAGGACGCTCCTTAACATTCAAGGCAAGACGAAGGATGGCTTGAATACCCATCAAGATCTAGCTGATATGGGTATACGATCACAATTGCATCCAAGGTCTGATGGGAAGAAAATTTACTTGCCCCCAGCCTGCCATACTTTGTCCAAGAAGGAGAAGATAAGTTTTTGTCAGTGTCTTCGTCGGGTGAAGGTTCCACAAGGATACTCTTCAAATATTAAGAGCCTTGTGCAGTTGAAGGAGCTTAAGCTTGTAGGGTTAAAGTCTCACGATTGTCACGTGCTCATGCAACCATTGTTAGCCGTGGCTATACGAGACATCTTGCCAAACAAAGTCAGGTTAGCGATAACTCGCCTGCGCTTTTTCTTCCATGCTATATGTAGCAAAGTCATTGATCCAGTCAAGTTTGATGAGTTGGAAAATGAGGCCGCAATTATACTGTGCCAGTTGGAGATGTATTTTCCCCCTGCTTTCTTTGACATCATGATTCACTTGATTGTGCATCTAGTCAGAGAAATCAAATGTTGTGGTCCTGTTTATCTACGGTGGATGTACCCGGTTGAGCTATACATGAAGATCTTAAAAGGGTATACAAAGAATCTATATCGTCCAGAAGCATCTATTGTTGAGAGGTACATTGCAGAAGAAGTCATTGAATTTGTTCAGAATATTTAGAGAAGGCTAAACCTGTTGGCCTTCTTGAGTCTTGGCATGATGACAGAGTGGGTGGTAAGGGTTCAAGAGGACTGCATGTGATCACTCCAAGTGTAGCAGATTTGTTACAAGCTCACTTATATGTCTTGAACAACAGTAATGAAGTTTTGCCATACATAGTTAAGCATGAAGCTTTAGTCAAACAGAATAATCCAAAAATGTCAAAGAATTGGGTGTTGAAAAAGCATAACAAGACTTTCTATGATTGGTTTAAAGATACAATCTTTGTAGATGAGAATGCTTCAGAAACATTAAGAAAGCTAGCAGATGGGCCTAAAAGAAATGTTATAACTTGGCAAGGATACGACATAAACAGGTATTCATTTTACACAAAAGCACAAGATGACAAACGTACAATGCAGAACAGCGGGGTCACCCTAAGGGCTGAATCTCAACACTGTGCAAGTGTCAATGACGCCAATCCCTGTGTAGCTTCCATCCCTTACTTTGGGTTCATTGATGAAATTTGGGAGCTTAACTATGTGAAATTTACGGTATGTGTTTTCAAATGTGAATGGTAGACCTAGAGAAACTTGGTTGCCACAATGACCCTTTCATCATGGCAGAACAAGCTAGACAAGTATTTTACGTGCAAGACCCTTGTGATGAAAGGTGGTGCGTGGTTCTGCAGGGCAAAACAATTAGTGTTAATGTAGAAGATGATGATTCATACATGGACACCTATGTTAGTCCTTTGACTTCTCAAATCACTCCTAACATTGTCGGAGAAGAAGAAGCTGACGACGTTCATGCTAATCGTAATGATCATGATGAAGGAGAATTGATTAACATCGTCTAATGTAATTTTCGGCAGAGACAGAGGTCACCAAAGCAAGTAAGTGACAACTACATTTTTCTCTAATTGAGGCATCGGTATTTTGTTTTAGATGGTATCCTTAGGACTTCATACAGCTCATGTTTGTCGCCAGTTTCATCATCCACCTCCCTTTTCTTCTCTGTCTTCTCACGTTTATTGTTGTTAAACCCATATTTATGCTTTCTTCCCTTCATGTCTTGTTTTATCACAACTTTAGCCGAATCTCCTATCTTCAGCACAGTTGAATCTCCTGTCTTATTCTCCAATGACACACTTTGATGGCCTGTATCTCTTTTCTTCGTATGTTCTAGTGCTTCAGCTTCAGTATGCATAAAGCAATCTGAATTTTCCAGTGATCACAAAAGGCTTCTGCATCAGCATTGACACTCTCCACCCTCTTTGGTTTATGCTTCTGTGCTGCATTCCGTGCTTCCTCCTTATAAATCTCAGATTTATTAGAGGTTGCACTAGAACGATCAGCACCAATCTGTGCTTCTTCCTCGTCTACCAGCTCAATATCTTTTCTTTCAACTTTTGTTTTGTAAATTATAGTGTAGTTTACAAAAGCAAAGGTGAAATGAAAGATATTGAGCTGGTAGAGGAGGAACAGGCACGGATTGGTGCTGATTCTTCTAGTGAGACCTCCAATAAATCTGAGAATTATAAGGAGGAAGCACGGAATGCATCACAGAAGCATAAACCAAAGAGGGTAGAGAGTGTCAATGCTGATGCAGAAGCCTTTGGTGATGACTGGAAAGTTCAGATTGTTGTATGCATTCTGAAGCTGAAGCACTAGAACATATGAAGAAAAAAGATACAGGCCATCAAAGTGTGTCATTGGAGAATAAGACAGGAGATTCAACTATGCTGAAGATAGGAAATTTGGCTAAAGTTGTGATAAAACAAGATATGAAGGGAATAAGGCATAAATATGGGTTTAACAACAATAAACGTGAGAAGGCAGAGAAGGTAAGGGTGGTGGATGATGAAACTGGCGACAAACATCAGCTGGATGAAGTCCTAAGAATGCCATGTACATGTGTATTTCTGAAGATATAGTATTTATATTCCATCAAGCATACATTGACTGTTGATAACATGTAATAGGCTTTTTATAACATGGTTTCCCCAAATCACAATTAAAAAGCACAACTAAATCACTTTCAGGGCACCCCTTTTGACCTTCCCAAAGTCATGGATGATGCTTTATTTCTTGCTTGGTCTTGGTTAAAAGCTAGTGAGAAAGGTTTCAATACTTTATTTAACCATTGGTCTACCAATCTTTCAGAGTCCTTTGGTTAATTTGTCTTGTCTCCTTCTGTGGTGAGGTTTTGTTAGGTTTTTTGTTTTTGGAAGGTGGCACCTTGGGTGTCTTGTATCTGATCTCCTCAGTACCTCTGGTACTGTTATGTTTTATTAATAATATTATACTTTTGCCTTTCAAAAAAAAACTTATGACTGATCCTCTTTTGATTAATCCTATTTTGTATGTTGTTGTATGTTATTGTATAAAAGATCATGGGTTCCCCACCTGCCTCTACTCCTCCTCCTCCTCCTCCTCCTCCTCCTCCTCCTTCTCCTCATTCTCCTCCTGCTCCTCCTCCTCCTTCGGATGCATCGGCTTCGCCGTCTGCCGTGAAGCGGACACGCAAAGCCTCACGTCTACGATCGTTGTCCACTAGACCACCTGGTGCTGAGAGACCAGTGGTGCATGTTGATCCTGCTACCGGGAAGGCCGACGGTCCCCATAGGAAGAAATGAAGAACATATTTGGGGATTGTGGCGTGTGATAAGGTGGACGTCACCTACGAGAACTGGAAGGAGGTCCCTACTGCTCAGAAGGACCTGATTTGGGAGGATATTCAGGTATTTTTCTTTTCTTATTTGATTTTGTTTAATTAATAGCCAAAAAATACATTATTGTAACAAATAAACTTTATTTGATGTTGTCAGGCAGAATTTGATATCCCAGAGGCTTCTGACAGTAGGACGAAAAGGAAGTTACTGCAGACCCTGGGGAGAGATGGAGGCAGTTTAAATCAGACCTCACAAGGAAATGGGCCCTTGCAGCCGATCAGGACGGTGTCGAGGACACTGTCTGTGAGAAATACGACATCAGTAAGGAAAAGTGGGCCTAGTTTTGCCAAACTCGCAGAGACCCTTCTTGGGAGGTATGTTCCTTGCCATTTAAGTTGTTTTTCAAAAAACATGATGTTGTTATACTTCATTCTACCAATTTCAAACATTATTGTTTAATTTTTTCAGGATGTGCGCAAGAAGGAACATGCCATCCAGAAGCAGAATACTGCCCCCCACGTTTTGTCTCGTGGGGGTTATGATTATTTGGAGCAGAAGCTCCTGGCTGAGAAGATGAAGAAGAAGCTTGAGGAAGCTGCACAATCAGGAAGCGTTGATGGCATCATCGACCCTCCATCCCCGGTCAGACGCCACATGAAGTGGAAGATGGCCCGCACGAAGAAAACAGGGGAGATGACGACTGAGGCCACAAAGGAAATCGCTGAGAAGATTGTAAGTCATTTTCAACTAACCATTACAATTATTTTTCAATATTTTGTGAATGCCATGTACCACTGTGTGTTTTCTGTGCAGGATTCCTTTGAGGAGCAGGCCACACAGGGATCCTTCGTCCCCCATGGACGTCAGGATGTTCTCGCCGCTGCTATTGGACGTCCAGAGCACCCTGGACGTGTCCGTACTGCTGGAGCCAGTGTCACCATCAAGCAATACTTTGGATCGGCTCCACGGACATCCCGCAGCACTTCGTCCCTGCCTCCTGACGAATTGCAGCAGCTGACCCAGCAAATCAGGGACCAGCTAGAGGATTCCATCACAAAGAAAGTGACGCAGTAGGTCATGGCATCCTTCAGTCACATGCAGTCCCAGCTTCAGTCGCAGATGCAATCTCAGGGACTTGCAGTGCCTCCTGAGCCTCTACTTGGTACCTTCGGTCCTCGAGTGAGCACAAAGGGGAGTTGTGTTGATCCCTCAAGAAATGATCCTGAGATGGGTGACTCTGACAGGTGCGGTTTGTACATAGAAGCAGATCCTGCCCGCCTGGTTGCCATGGGGAGAGTTTATGAGGGATCCGCTGTTGTTCATAACACTCCTTTGTTGCCTGGCCAAGTAAAGGTGAGTGTGGAGGAGGTTACAGATGCAGATGCTCCAGTTCCTGTACCCACTGATGAGGTTTCCTTAGCGGGGCAGGCACTTCACACCTTCCTTGCTTGGTCGACACATCTGGTCAAGTCTTTATCACAACAGGTACTTATTGTCCTTACTATATGTTTCTTCTTTTTAAATTAATTCATTAAGCGTGCCTCAAATTAGGCTATTTAACTTTGTTTCATGAACAGGTAGTTGTGTCTCCGGCAAAACCACCTCCAAAGCCCGATCCGGAGGTCGATGATCCGCTTTATCTGATGACATTGACCATCCCAGAGCTTTTCTTGAGGCCTTATCAGGTTAGATGGGATGCCACCGTGTTTGGGGTCTTTAATCCAGATTTCCCCCTCTACATAAAGCACGAAGACCTCTTTGAAATCGCACACGGTGGTCAATGTCTCAGCATATTAGTGTTACAGTTGTGGATTCTGTAAGTTATTTTATATTACTTTTAATTACCTAAGTTATTGCTTTCAATTCATAAATATTTAACTTTGACTCAACATAAACAGACATCTCACTGAAACATGTATACGAGTGGGGAATTCTGATATCTATGGATTCCTCGAGCCATAGTCCATTCAGAGGTCTGGGCAATCACAGTTTGAGTCTGAAAGTTACATAAAGAGTTGGATGCAGAATTCACAACGCGATGTCTATCTTGGAGCCTACCTAAATGGGTAAGTCACAAAGTAACTAAATTTAATTAATGTTTACTAATGTACTAACCCATTTTAGGTTCCACTGCTGTGGACACTGGCAGATGGTGGTCATCCTGCCCAAGGAACACCTAGTTGTCTGGTTTTGTTCATTGCATAACAGGCCAGACAACTACCTTAAGGGGATTATTAATAGGTTAGTGTTCTTTTCAATACATTTGCATTGTAATACCTCAACGTACAACACCAGTTTTTAATTGTTACTCATCTGGAACAGTGCTTTAAAAGGTCTTGATGATGCTCCACAACCTAAATCAAAGGCTTCTGCTAGGTGAATTGTCGTCAAGGTACGTCATTTACATAAAACTTCCACTTATATATATTTCTTTATGTGTCTGTACACTAGTTGTTTAATTAATATTCAAATTTCATTATGTATTTAGTGTAATAGACAAAAAATGAAGTACTGAGTGCAGCTACTATGTGATGCACTGGATGTCCACCATCATTTTAGGAACTTTTAGGAATAATTGGGAAGCGGTAAGTTTATTTCAAACAAAATTGATTTATTTATAATTTGTATTACATTATTAACTTATTATGATTTATTTCATCAAACAGTATTTTAACGATCCTAAACCATTGGAGCCAGAGAGATTAAAGGCATTGCGGATCCAGTGGGCACAGTTTTATCTCCAAGTTAGAGATCAGGCCTAGGATTTAGGGACATTATCTTTAGCTTTAGTTTACTTTGGTTTAACATTTTTGACATTTTCTATGTAATATTAACATTGAATTCATTTGATGATTGTTCTTTATGATAAATCAATTATTTGATGTTTATTATCATTAAAACTGCTTGAAAGCAGAATAAAATGTTTATTTGCTGTGAATTGGGCTTGAAATTGCATTTGACAGGTAAAATTTTGGGTTTACTGTAAAAACAGAAAGTATATATAAAAAAAATGCTTGAAAACAACATTGGTTATTAACAAAAACCAATGTTAATATGATAAACAACATCGGTTATTTACAAAAACCGATGTCGACATGAACCTTAACATCAGTTGTAATAGAAAACCGATGTTAACATTTGTATATTAACATCGGTTATTTGTGTATAACCGATGTCAGCGTTTGTATTTTAACATCGGTCATCTGTAGATAACCGATGTCAACGCCTGTATACTAACATCGGTTATTTATAAATAACCGATGTGAACATTTGTATATTAACATCGGTTATCTACACATAACCGATGTTATACACAAAGAACTACACCAAATAAGTGTATGCATCATCAACGTTGACATCGGTTTTCTAGAAAAACCGATGTTAATGGAATATATTAACATCGGTTATCGTAGGAAACCGATGTTAATATATTACATTAACATCGGTTTTTCTAGGAAACCGGTGTTAATATAACGTTCATCATGCGTACACTTTTTTTGCTGTTGTTCATTGTGTTTAACATCGGGTATTTAGAAAATCAATTTTGTCATACATATGTTAACATCGGTTTTACAAAATCGATGTTAACATTGATACATTCAACATCAGTTTTAGAACCGATGTAGAATGTTCTAAATAACCGATGTTGAAAGTGTATTTTCTAATAGTGATGACCTTGTTGTTAAGGGAGGTGCTAGCAGATTTAACAAGGGAGTTGAGGTTAGAGAGCTCAATAGGACGACCATGACGGTGAGGACATCGACAGTCTTCATGGTGACCTTGTGGAGGGAGTTGGAGACGACAATGGGGTGGATGCCATAGGAGAGGAGGAGGCACTACTCGAGGATAGCACCGACAATGATGACCAGAGTCATTTCATCCGTTGGGACAGTTCTTCAATTCGTGTTAGGTTTATAATTTTTGCAAAATTTAAAAGTCATCATTATGTTAAATTAATCATTTTAAAATCTAAATTCCTAACATTATCAATGATATACTGATAGAAAAAGGATCAAAACGGAACCATTCTTAAACTTAAAGAATCAAGATGAGACTTTTGAAACTTAAATTACCAAAAAAAAACCACACTAAATAAATAACAAAGTATAAGACACGATTCTAAGAAAAAAGAAAAATGTCTAATAAACATCCATTGTGTTATGAGACACTTAGGGAGAGAGAAGAAAAAGAGAAAAAAAATATAAGTTTGATAAGATTTATAATATGATAAGAAAGAAAGATGGAGAGATATTTAAAATAAGAGAGTATTTATATATTATTACTAAAAAAAATTATTCCCTTGTTACGAGAAAACGACAAATAAGTCATCACTATTTTAACCAATTACAACAATGTCATCCATGACAAACTATCTACATGCTACAAATCAACGAATTGAAAAATCAATAGGAAAGAATCTCGAACCATCTAATTGTCTATTTGTCAATTCCCATTGATCAAGTAGAGGGTCAGGTAAGCTATTTACTTAAAACAAATTGGCAACGGAACTCATTCCCCTTCTAAGTGAAACAAGACTTTCCATGTATCTAGCAGCTCTTAAAGAGCCATTGTTTCCCCAAACTTGAAGATCCTTTATTTTTTCCGTCGCAGGTTCATAATCGTACCACCCTAATCCCTCATTGCAGCTGCTCCAAGGAAATTGATTGCTCCCATAAAATCCCACAAACTTGTAAATTGCTTCTATTGGTTCAACGGTGTATTGCTTAACCCAAGACCCTTCATCCCAATAATTTTTCATTATCCACACGTCAAAGGACTTCTCTTGTCCCCTTAAAGGGTAAACAACCACACCAATTGTAGCAGATTCCTTCAAGGGTGCAAGTGTTGCAAATTCTTCTTTTGAGGAACCACGAATTATTGGCACCTTTATCTTCCTGAAGGAATCATTAACCATGTCAAATGCAAGAACAGCATCTTCTTTCACACCAGACTCATCAACATCATGGCCCCACCAGTGATAACAATTGTTGGCATAAGTATAAACCCGAGAAGAACCCCATATTTCAATTGGATGTGGGAGAGAAGCATCATCAAGTTTTCTCCAAGAATTTGAATTAAGGCTATACAACTCAGCTGTCCAATGCCCTTGTTTTCTCTCATCTGTTTCCTTCAACCAAATGTCCCTAATGACAACAACTTTGTAATCATTATTTTTGAGGTCAAAGCCAAACCCAGAATATTCAGTGAGAGAATAAGTGCCTTGTGAAGCACTCAAATGGGATTTAGGCAAAGCCTTGAACTGCCCCAATGAAGGGTTCATCAAGACATTAGGGTTGCCCTCTAGGAAGTATATGCCATTGCAAGGACCCGAGATTTCAGACCAGTACTTGTGCTCAGAGTTGTTATATTCACAAGGAAGGTTTGAAAGAGAAGAGGAAACATGGTTTTTTTTGGGATTATTGGTGTTGCAAGAAAGAAGAGAAATGTGAGTTTTTAGGGCAGAAACAAAGGGTCTACCAATGACCAAGAGTTTCTCCTCTTGGCTTTGGTAATGCTTGAGATTGTTGTAGGCAACATAGTAATTGGAAACAAAGTGAGAATCGGTTATGAGATCGAACCAGGACTTGCAAACGCTTTTGCATTTAACCAAGTCTATCGCAGGCAACCTTGAGAGGATGTTGGATACCAATTCTTGTGGCAAATGTGGCTCCATGCTTACCATCTCTCGTTTTGTTCCATGAACTCTTAACATTGTTATCATGGAACTGCAAATTTTCTTGCTTTTTTTGGTCAGGATGACAAAAGATAGAAGAAATGGCAAAAGAAAAGAAATGAAATGCATGGTTATGGTTGGTGTTTGTTGTGGTCTAGCTAGTATGATAATTGTAATAGCAGAATACTATTGGACCTTGAATGAATATCCACCCTTTATATAGGAGGGTGACAAAGGAGCTTTAGGGATATGATAGGTGTCAATATGACATTTTTATTGAACAATAGATCAATGAGAGTATTAGATACTGCTTCATGTTTCCATGTTGGAAAATGTTCATTAGTATCAACTTGTACTTGAACTAAATATTTTACAACCGCTCACCGTCTTTGACTTCTGTCAAATGGTTTGTTTTAAAAATTTCTTATTTAAATTCATCTAATAAGATTTAATATTTTTTTTTGAGTGTCAAAGACAAATGAATGACCTCAATTCACTAGATCAGATTTTAATCTCATTCACATGTTGACTTACGCTGGTCTAATAAAATTTTGTATAAAAAAATACAAATTTTTCTACTAATTAAATAAATTATTATTTTTCAAATATGAATGTAATAAAAACTTATATTATTACGTCAACTTGTGGGTAGCATTTGTTTTTACAGTGCTCATGTAGTTAGTTTTTGCGGTGTATAACATTACTGTTCCATTTTTAAATGTTATTTTTCAATTAAAATTAGTTTTTTTATAATTTATAATACAGATTTATAGTATTAAAGATTAACATTAACTAGTTAGATAAAATGTCAAGATGTATTCGGAGAATAATACCAAAAACACGAATAATCTACGTTTTATCCTTGATTATATACCGTGCTAAGAAAGAAAAATATTCTATAAATCAACGTGTTCAAGTCATCCAAACCTCGCCAGCTGAAAATAAGAAGACGCTAATTAGAGCTGAATGAAAAAGACTGCGTCAGCCATAGACTTATGACTGGACGATAAACTAAGACGATAGAGCTGAAAGAAAACGACTGAGTCAGCCGAAGGCTTATGACTGGACGATAAACTGTACGTCTTTTATTTTTATCAAAATAGGTAAAAAAAGAAAAAATAAAACTGCCAAATTGCTGTAATTTTTAAATCATGAATTTGATTCCCAAAGTATTAACTTATATCTCAAGTAGTACTTAAAAGTTAAAATAATAATATTATGCGAGAAATCTCTGTACTATGAATATTCATCAGTTTAGTTAAGTAATGCTAAAGGAGGCTTTCGTGGTTTAATCTTTGTAAATTGAAAAAGATAATTAAGAGGAGAAAGCTTACTTAAAGTAGTTAATTAGGTTTTTTTTTACGAAAATTAGCTATCATGTCTTCCTTTCCATGATTTACTTTTTACCCTTTTATTTAATCTTTTTGTCTTAAAGAGGGTAAAAAACAATTATTATTTAGATTTTATACCCTCATGTTTTTCAATTTTGTCACCATTTTTTTGCAAAATGGCGTTTGTTACAATTACAAACACAATGATAAAATGCATAAAAAAAATTAAGTGATAAAATTTGTTAGTTATTAATTTTTGTTAGTCAAAGACATTCAAATTAATGATTTCTTTCTCTCACTATTTCCTTTTAATTATCAAATTAAACTTATAACTCCATTAATAATAAGTCAGTGGTGTCACAAACTTTGTCGCCATACCCTCCTTTGAAATGATTGAGTGTGGCTTGTTTTGCGGTGAAACTCAAAATCTCTATTGTTTAACTTTAAATTTATTTGTGCTGAAGCTAAAGTTGACTGGTTCGAATAGTATTGAGTTTATTTTTTGGTGAAAATAATTCTTGATTACTTTATTTAATTATCTCTGGATTGACCCCGGATTAGCCAAACTCTTTTTACCTTTATAAACTGAAGGATTAAAATAAAATAAAAAAACTTATTTGTTAAACATCAAAATAATAATTAAGTTTGGCTTTAAATATGTAATTAAATATATGAATTGAAATCTTCCAAATTTTTACAATTTGTAATTATAGTGAAATTTCTATTGATTTATTATATATATGCAGTCAAATCTTCCAAATTAAGAATATATTCGAGATTATTTTTAAAGGATATTTGAGATTGTGATGCAATAAAATCTTTCAAATTAAGATATTATGATAGATTGGCATTGATTACTCAAACAATAATAGGTATCATTGTTTTTGAGGGGTAAATAGTAAAATTCACAAGTATAATGTGATGAAAAATTGATTTTTAAAAGATAAAAAATATATAAATTTAGTTCTTAAAAATATGAAAGTATGATAAATTTATTCTATCATTAAATTTATATGATTATTTTATTATTAAGATATAATATTTAATAATTAATTTAATATTAAATTATTTTTTAAGATTAATTTCACATTAAATTATAAAGTTTGGGATAAATTTCTTATCGAATTATTTGTATTCTAATAACATGGCATTCGACGAATGGCTTGCGGTCGTAAATAAATAAATTTGCCACACGTTAGTCACAATCACGTGTCTGCTCAATAAAAGAAGATTCTTTCACCAGAGAATAATCCATCAAATGCCGCGTTACCATCGCACATACACACGTGTATGCGTCTGCCCACGGGAGAAATTACCATCAGGGTAATTTTTTTTTTTTCAAATTATGAAATATAGATAAAATTTAAAAGTTTTGAAGGGTTTACTATAATTTTTAAGTAGAAAATCATAAATTATTTTATGATTTTTTTTCATTAAAACGGTAAAAAAGTTTATTACTTTAATTTTATTTTAAATATGATTTTGAAGTTTTAAGTATTTTAAATTTTTTTATTTTAAGTAGAAGTCGTAAATTATTTATGACTTTGAAATTATAAATAATTTATGACTTTTAATTCAAAAAATTAAAATACTTACCAAAGTTATATTAAAAGAATTGAAATTGTAAATTTTTTTATGATTTTAATGAAAGAAAATTATAAAATTTCTACTCAGAAATTGTAAAATATTTTATAATTTATTATTTTTAAAGTATTAATTTAAATTTTATTCTTATTTAATAATTTAGAAAAAAAATATTACTCCCTGATCATCGTTTGGCCTCTGCGCAAGACCATGGATGTGTGTTCATTTTTTTTTTCCTTTCTCTTTTCCACGTTCCAGTTTCCCGTCCCCTTCCTCTTCTCTTCTTTTTTTTTTTTTTTCCTTTCTCTCTCGCACATTCTAGTTCCCCTTTCTCTTTTCTTTTTTTCTTTCTCTCCTTTCTCTTTTTTTTTTTTTCTTTCTTTGTCTCTTCCTCTCCCGCGGACCCTTCTTCTTCCCCTTCCTCTATGTCGCACCTTATCTCTGGTCAGAGATCTTGTAAGTTCATGGGGAAGAACGAATCCTCCACCATGAAGATCTTCTCGTTTGCTCTAGCGGAAGATCTATGAAGATTCGGTTTTGGGCTTAGGAGTCTATGTGAAGACCCTCCGATAAATATGTCGTAAGAGGGAATACGGATCCACATGGTTTATCTAGAATTTTTTCCCAGAAAAAAGTATTTTTTTTATTAATATAAATCATTAAACATCATTTACCTATTTTAGTACTTAGAATAGTTAATTATAAAATTAGATATTAGATTTACCAATTAATGATCATTTAATTATTATTTAGCTATTAATTATATTTAACTAATTTCACTTAATTATCTTAATTTTTAAATTATTCTTAGTTTGGAACAGAAAATTTACCATCGATTAGCTTGCTCTTACTTTTAAGATATTTTAATCGATTACTGATTAGAACATGAATAAATTTTTTGTTGATTATTCCGTCAAAGATCTTTTATTTGTTAAAATGATTTTAATTAATACTAAATTAAATTTATATATATATTTTAAAAAAATTTATTGAAATAATTTTTCATTTGATAATTATATGATGCTTATGTGATAATGTGTTAAATAAAATATAAAATAAAAATGATCCCGATAATAGAAGTTAACTGATGATATTTAATTTAAAAATAAGTTAATAAACCACTAAAGCATTGGTTTTATTTATTTAATTTTATAAACACTATTTTATATACATAATAATAATTAGACAACAATTATTAATTTTTAAACTATAAAAATTTATAAATTAAAAAATATTTTATTTATAAATATTTTATTTTTATTTTACAAATTTTATTTAAATTTTAACAATATATAATTTATTTTTATAAACTAATATATACATTATTTACGTGATTTTTAAAATGATTTTAATATACAATTTATTTTTGCTCTAACTATATAAATCAATATAATTGATCAATTAATATGTTAATTTTACAAATTATGTAAATTTATTTTAATATATAAATTACTTTTATTCTAATTATATAAATTAATAAAATTTTGATATTTAATTTTTTCGAAAACTTACATGTTAATATTTGTTTTAACTACAAAAAATTATTTAATAAATAAGTGTTTTGATACGAATTATATAAATCAGGAAAATTACATACATTAATATGACAATTACTTATATAAATTATTTTATGTAATTTATAAAGATTATGTAAATTTATTTTTTATATATAAATAATATAAATTTATATATTAATTATAAAAAGTAATAAATTTTTAATTTTAATTTTTTAGATTATTTATATATTATTTTTAATTATTTTTTTATAAATTGCATAAAATATTTTTTGAAAATAGTTTTACAATAGATTGTATAATTTTTTAAAATCTATAACAATAAATACAAAGGATACTACTTTTGTTAACTATTTTTGGTCTCCCTTTTTATTAGACCATTATGTCCTTAATTAACAAAATATTAACAAACATGGATGTAATCAAACACATAAAGAGGAGAGGGCATATTCATCTTTTTCTCTCCATTTTTTTAACTCCTTCACAGTAGTTCTGCCATCAACTCCTAAATAGCTCCTGTACACATTTTTTTCTTCCTAGTTTACGAAGATGTAACTACTCCAACATTCACGTTTTTATGCTTGAAAGTAGTTTACATTTTTACAACTTCCACAAATTACATGTGCATTTTCACTTCTCCTCTTTCTTCACCAACCCTAAATGCACACCCCACATCCTACATCCCACACCCACTCCTATACAGGGCACTCACCCTCGTCCCTCTACAAGCTGTTACGCCATCCCACTGCACCATTGTTGCATTGTCCCTCTACTTGACACCGTTGTGTTGTCCCGTTGCTCACCGTTTCGTACCATCTCATTGTGACGCCGCACTGCTCGAACCACTTCGTTTAGGTACTTCCTCTAGTTTCTTCTACGGACCCTTCTTCTCTGGTTATGAACCATTGGTTATGAACCATTGATATTGGAACCCTTGAATTCTCTATGTTCTATGAATGTGTGCGCCTAATTCCTCTATGTGAGTCTTCTTTTTGTAGCAACACCATGTTTGGAGGTAGAATTTTGTGACTACTTTCAAGTGCGGTACTGAAATTGGTTCAAGATTGAGTTTTGGGTTTTTATTTTTTATTTTTTTCCTGTGTTTAAGTATTTGAATGCTAGGATTTCATTTTGTAATTTTTTCTTTGGTGGATAAATTCAATTCTATTGTTCGTGCTCTGGTTATAGTTTGGTTGTTATACGGTAACTATTTGGTACTTGGTGTAAAGTCATCCTATGATTTGTGTGTATTTCCTCCCATCTTGAATTGTGGTATAAATGCTTAATTAGTGGCCATTATGAAACTGGCAAAATATTATTACAGTCTGGGTTTCTATTCTAGTGTTCGTCTCTTTCGCCATAAACTTCTTCCTTTATATGACTGTAATCATATTTTAGAAGGATCAAACACTACAACACAAAAAGCTTTTTAGGACGCCAGAACAACGACGATTCTACCAAAATCGATGTAGAAAATTGGCCGGTGGCATTTTTGTAAATAAGTGGATGCATTAATGATGATTTTAAGTAAAATCATCATAAAGCCATTCAATACGATGACAGTTTTGGTGAAAACCATTGTAGTTTCAAGAAGTTTAAAGACGGTTTTGGAAAATTGTCTTCGTATTGAATCTAAAAATTAATTTGTTGAGTTTGGTTGCACTTGAGCTATCACACCTAGCTCTAAAATACTCTTGTGTATTGCCCTTAAACCTTTGTTGCTCTCGTCGTATTGAATTTCATAACTGTCATGGTGCTTTCATCGTTGTCGTCTTGTCATCACCATCTTGCCACTGTCAATGTCAAGTATGAATCCCTCTGGTGACGTAGAGAATCAAAGATTCGTCAAGGGAAGATCATGAGACGTGTCTCGCCATGCCCAATTATTGGTTGAAGTTCCCTTTCTCCGCCTTCGCCTGCTTCTATAAAACGACATTTAAGTTTCATTGATTAGTGTGTTTAGTAATAGTGTTGATATCCTGATAATTTGGCTTGGTTTAGTTGTCAAAGAAGGTGGTGGATATGAGCGAGTTGTGGAGCCTCGTGTGTCAAGGTGTACCTGATGCTACTGGGATATGTTCTACACTGTGGAAGGTTAGGTTTCTTTTTTTTTATTATTCCTTTTTTCCCTACATTTTAGTCATTTTTTTTATATTTTTAGGTGAATTAGATTTATTTAGGGAAAATGGAGCAAGGATTTTTGCACTAGGGATGTGGATTCCAAATATGCGAGTGGCTTATTCCCATTCCATTCCAACCAAATAGGTCGTGTGTTCATAAGTCTAAGTAAGGATATGATTTGATTGCTATTGGTTAGTCAAGAGTGTTTTCCTTTATTGATGGAAGTGAAATCATGGAATGTTGTTGCAATTTATGCTTTTTGATACTTGCAGCTTTTGCTTGGATATCTTCTACCAAATTGCGGGCTTTGGTCAACTGAATTAGCCAAGAAACTAGCAATCACAGTACAATGATAACGATGTTGAATCGCTCAAAATAAACTAGGATTCTAACAATTCTGTAGTATAGGAATAACCAAGGTCAACTCAGAGACACAATCCAATTAGGTTTCAACTTCAATTCACTTATAAATCAAAGTAAGGGATTTCATCGAGCAGTTTGCAAACAATTAAAATTCAAAAGCAGAATTAAAAAATTAATAGGATTATGAAACAAATTTAAGGAGCATCAATGCAATTCATCAAATCCAAACAATTTGAATTATCATAGTTTTCTAAAGATGATGATCCTATTATAAAGGTTCAGTCAATCTAATTAGAGGTAACTCAACCGAACAAACCCTTAATTACATTAAGATCACAAATCAAATTGAAGTATCATCCAATTAATCTGTAATGAGGATTCAAAATAAGAAATTAATCAATTACCTAATTCATTTCCAATCCTAGACACATTCATAACCATACATACAAAAATAGAATTAGAGAAGAGGATGCAGATTCATAACAAAATTTGAAATTGTTAACCAAAACTCAAATTCATCACCGCTTGAACTCGATCCTTGGATTGATTAGTTGCTTAACCTTCCATGATCATCACCAATGAAAGAACAACGAGAATTGAAAAAGAAAAGGGAAGAACAAAGTAGAAGAGATGAAGAAATATGAAGTGAGAGAGAGTGATTGACTATGAGACGAACATAAAGTTACAAACTGATCATGTACTACCAGGAATCAACAAAGTTACAATTATATCAACTTCTCACGAGACAAACATCTCCATCATCTTTTTCTTTTTTGTAAGTAAAGAAAATAGAAAACTACCGCTAATCAATAATCATTAAATTTTGTTCTCCAAATATAACATAAAGGATAATCTATTTCCATTCCTATATACAAGAAACCAACATTTAATTTAATTATCAAAACCAATAAAAGTAGTTAAATTAATTGATTTTAATACATAATTGACAAAATTATGTATTAGGAGTTATAAGATTGGGTTGGTGGTTGAAGGAAGAAGAAAAGAGAAAGATGTGGTGGGTTCAAATCTCTATCACTAATATTTTAACAAAATTAACAACTAATATTTTCTCATAAAAAAATTGTGCAATAAGTAATATACATTTGATATATCTTCTAAAGTTTAATTTAATTATACAAACACAATAGGTATGAAACTTAATTTTCATGTCATTATTTCAAAGGTATGAAACTTCAACCACTCTTCACATCTCCTTCTTTTGCTTTATTTTTCTAATCAATTCTTGAGTATTAATTAGTATCTACATGACAACCTCTTCATAATATTTTTTTAGTATATTAGCATTTGTACACACAAGAAACTAGAAATCAAAGATAGGTTAAAAATAATAATAAAGAAGAGATCAAAATTTTTCTTGAAGTTATCTTAATATTATTTTAATTTTTTGGTTAATTGCACCTATTGTTTTTCATATAAGATTTATTGTATTTTACTATTGATTTCTATTTGACAAAAATCACATACTTTTGTTTTCTTTCCGAATACTTCCTTGATAAAATCCAGAGTGAAACTTAATTTACTTTTTCATATTCTTTTTTTTTATATATATATTTTTCCACTGAGGTATAGCTAGGAGTTAATTAGTAGGTATAGTTTTTCATTTTTTTATCTTTTTATTCGCTTTTTTGGATTAGCATTTTTCTCTCTCATTTTTTGCATTGCAATTTGAGAGAATGAAAATTTCACTCCAACATGTCTCACTCATTTTAGAAACAACACCTATAAAGTTTGAAGAGCGTTTGTCAAAGTATTTTTGTGTCATAATTGCTAGTTTTCAAGTTTTCACATTCTCTCAGACTTTTAGGGAAGTCAACCAACTAGCTTATTCTTTAGTTAAATATGGTTTTGAAGAGAGAGAGTGTTTCTTATTTCATGTTGGTCTTGGTTTTGCTTTGAACACCTATTTGGGTGATTTAAATTGTATCCCTTTATTGGTTAATCTATCTTCTTATACAAAGAAGGCCCCTGCCAATGCGGAAAGTACTAAAGTGCCCCTGAGTTGCTGAGGTGTCGTCGTCTGGGGGATTTTGTTGCTGCCCAAAATGGTCCCTTTTCTATTTTTATAATTTTTTTAAAGTATATTTACTGGATTGGCGACATGTGGCACACGTGCACGGTTTTCCAACCCGGTGCGCTTGGGTAACCGAAGGGTTTGTCATTTTCGTCCCTCTCCATTCCTCTCCATGGTTCACACTCTCCACAGCTCTCCATTCTTTTCCATGATTGTGGCTGTGACCTTTGTGTTCCTCTCGGCTTCTTAGCATTCCATTTGGCTTCTCACCATTCCATTCATCTCCATGGTTTAGATCTTTCAAGTCACCTTTGTGTTCCTCTCAGTGCACGGTTTTCCAACCCGGTGCGCTTGGGTAACCGAAGGGTTTGTCATTTTCGTCCCTCTCCATTGCTCTCCATGGCTCCACAACTCTCCATTCTTTTCCATGACTGTGGCTGTGACCTTTGTGGTTCATACTCTCCACAACTCCTGACCTTTGTCGACATGTTTTCCCTTCTCTGCGCGATTTATGCCTTTGTCCAACCAAAAAGGTTTGATCTTTTGGTGGTTGTCCCCGTGTTCGATTATTTTGCATTTCTTTGTGCAACTAGAAAGGTTCGATCTTTCTGGGGGGATTGTTGCGTTCCATTATTTGTAGATAGATTTATGTATGATCTGCGTGTTTGTGTATTTTTTTTTCTTTTCTGACAGGAAAAAAGACCCAACCTTTGTGTGATTTTTGGGTGCTCCTGACCTTTGCCAACATGTCTTCACTTCTCTTTGCGATTTATGACTTTGTTCAGCTAGAAAGGTTTGATCTTTCTAAGGGTGACTGTTGTGTTCGATTATTTGTATATTATTGTATGTATATTCATGTATGATCTGTATGTTTGGGTGAACAGGAAAAAAGGTCCAACCTTTGTGCGGTTTTAGGGTGGTCCTGACCTTTGCCAACATGTCTTCGCTTCTCTGTGCGATTTATGACTTTGTTCAACCAAAAAGGTTCGATCTTTTTGTTGTTGTCTCCTACGTTCGATTATTTTTTATTGTTTCCCACATTTTCCTTTTCGTCTCTACATTTTCTTTCTCTGCTCTTTAGTTGTTTATTATTCATTAATGTCCGATGTGTATGTTTGGGTATTTTTGGTTTGTTTTGTTACGTTGTAGAAGAAAAATGGTCCAATCTTTGTTGGATTTGGATTTTGCATTTTCGTGTCATCGTCTTCTTTGTTATCATTATTTCCCCTGTTGAACTATGGTTGTTGTACAGGATTTATATGTATTCATGTCTGATCTATATGTTTGTGTATTTTAATTTTTTTTTATTATTTTGTTAGAGCAAATGTTTATTTGTTTGCCTGATTTTTGGATCGAGGGTTGCTATTATTTCCTGAACCTCATATTTCTGATGTTCATCTTTCGACGTTCATCAGTTGTTTATCGTTTATGCTTTTGTTCAAAAAAAAGTTCATAACTTTTTGCAAGTTCTTCTTCTCACGTTTGCTCTTTTGAGGTGGCTGCAATATCATGGACCTAGGAGGTGTTTGAAGGCACGGGGTAATATACATTTGTTTGGCTTCACCACTTTTTTCTTTTTACCTAAAAAACCGTTTGGTTGTGTTTCAAGGCACAGGCTGATACACATTTCTATTAGATACATCATTTAGTTTTTTGCTAGGTTTCTTTTGGGTTACAGACTTCCAGGTTTGGTTTTGACAGGGTGGATGTCCATGGATTTAAACTCACAGAACTAAGTTTCCTTTCATGCACTATGAGGTACTTACTGAGCCAGCATGATTCATCTGGGTATCTCTAAGTGAATGGGGAAATGAGAAGTTGCCATCAATATGTGTTTTTATTTGTCAGCATGCATCTTTATTGTTGTCAATGACATATTTATTTGACTCAGTATTGTCCTTTTTTAAATAATTTTTGAAAATTTGTTGATGGAATTCTTATCCAAAACATCATCAGAGTGTTTGGGTCCACTGTGTGTAGTGATATCACAATCACGAAAATATTCTAAATCCCCCTTACTACTACCACCAACCAAACTTCCATGCACTTCATTGCCAATATCAGCAACGTCGTTGTTGATGCCCACCCGAATTGATCTGACTGAACCATGTTGGTCATCTTCCATGTCCTTAATTCGTGACCTCCCACTATGATCCATAACCTTCCCATCTCCTAGCCTGATGGCATCATTTTTGTGAGTGGTAGAGCTCTTCCTGACAGGTTCCATCTACATCACATTCAATTTTTCAACATTCATCTATTGTCTGTCAAATTACATCATTACATCATTATCATTAGTTCTTCCATACATTTTAGTCACCGTTTGGCCAATATGATCATATGAAGCAGTGACTGGCTCAACATTTTTTTGTTGGATATGTTCCTTACCAGACAAGTAAGAATCCTCCTCAGCAAAACATTGATCCTCCTCCTCATGTTTCGCTAGACTGCTTTCCTGTGGATCTGGAAGATTTCCATGCCCAGTCCCTTTTTCATTGTCACTAGGGTAATCTTTTTTGTGATCCAAAAACCGGGCCTCATCCTCAATAGGTTGTCTCATGTACCCACCATCTTCATCATCAACATATTCATCAGAGTCCCAATATTGATTTTGATGATCAACAGATTCACGCAATCCATCCCCAATGTATTACTTTCTTTAATTTATGCAACAGGCTGATGCTGTAGGTCTTTTTCCCATACTGTTTGTCAACAACAATTAACCCAATGTTGCCAGGGGTTTGTATTGTTTTTCCTATTAAAATTATGTCTTTTATATGGTTGTTGGGCTTCTTTAAGTTAACCAACTGCTATATTTGATGCGATTATATGTGTTGTGCTAGATAAAAATGGATCCCCATCTTAGTATGCAGATGAAGGAAATCTTGTGATCCACAATTCAAGCCTAATTGATGACATTTCAGACCACAATAATGGTGACATGGATGGGCCACAAACAACCATGGATATAGGTAATTATACAATATCTATATTGAACTTCTTACATTTTTAAATTGCTTAATTACATACATTCAACTAATTAATTTATATGAATTTGCCATTTATAGATTACTCATTCAAAACCAACTGCTATATTTGATGCGATTATATGTGTTGTGCTAGATAAAAATGGATCCCCATCTCAGTCTACAGATGAAGGAAGTCTTGTGATCCACAATTCAAACCTAATTGATGACATCTCATACCACAATAATGCTGACATGGATGGGCCATAAACAACCATGGATATAGGTATATTGAACTTCTTACATTTTTAAATTGCTTAATTACATACATTCAACTAATTTAATTTATATGAATTTGCCATTTATAGATTACTCATTCAACAACCCAACAATAGATGACGCTGATGATTATGATGAATGTTTTCCAGACAAACGTCTTGCCATTTCCACCATATCCATATAGGAAGTTAACTCCCCCTTATTGAAACAACATGGATAATGGTATCAATAATAGCCTTTTGCTCATCTGTATTTACATATCGATACATTATGAATTTGTAATATGGATTGTTGTGATTGAGCATCGTTTAAATTAAAACTATAATAATTTGGATATACCTATCAATGAATGGTAGGATCTGTTACATCCTAGGCAATCCATGTCAATATGAAAATACAAGTTTTTGCTCTCAACTTTAAAATATATTGCTCTGTGTTTTATGTCTAAAATTATTAATTAATTATTTATATATGTTGCTTACATTGATATTGATGAAGGCAATTTTGTGGTTCACAACTCAAACCTAATTCATGACATCTTAGATAACAATAATCATGACATCGGTGGGACGCAATGATATGCGACATCAACTTTGGTAATGGCAAAATTTATAGGTTCTACTTGCAATGACATTGGAGGTTCATATGATCTAATGTTTGCATTCCCTACATCTTATTGGAAGCATCCTCCCTATACTTATTTCTAGACACCGAGTTTTCATAGACATATATTTATGGTACAGGCATTCAATCACCCCATTGGATTTATGAAGGAATCTTTATGTTACTTTATAGAACCGAGTTTTGATTGAGGCGCTATCAGATGCTCAATTTATTGTTTCTTCAGGTTTATGAATATAGGTAATTGTACAATATTTATATTAAACTTACATTTTTTTATTCCTTTATTATTACATGCATTTAGCTAATTTACTTTATATAAATTTGTCTTATATAGATTACACAATCAACTACCCAACAATAGATGAAGGTGATGATTATGATGAACAGAACATTCTAGGCACACCATGTCAATTGGTAATTACATTTTCTTTAAAGTACACGTTTCTTTTCATTGTGTCGCTGTAATTTGTTACCACCCGTAATATTCTATGAATGGTCATTCCATTTTCTTTTCATTCTGCTCCCATTTATGGGTATCCTTTCCCTTCTTTAACAAATGTTTTGCATGCCTGAACATTGACAACTTGCTATATAGATTATTAATTTTTGTTTTCAGTTGTTTATGGGTTACAGAGATATCTATTTGCATCTGCACACGGTCCCTGCCTATAGATTAACTACTCAGAATCGAGTTTTTGTTACACCATTCACAATTTGCTGTATAGATTTTATTTTCAACAAATTTTTGTTATTGTTGTGCTTTTGTTTACCCTTCTTATTAAGTTTTTGTGTGTGTGTTTAATTTTTTTGTTTGTTTCTCTTGCGTTTTGCTAACATTTGTGGTTAAGTCTTTCCGTTCCTCAAGTATTTAAATTGATCGACCTTTATTTTGCAATTTTGATTTACATTTTTAATTGGTTTCTGGATAGTTTACCCTCCAAAAAATATCCCTGGCCTATGACATTCATTGAAAGACATTGATTGATAGACAACCCCCACCACTATCCAATATTAAATCCCGCCATTTATTTCTGACTGCATTTTAAGTATAATGTACACATAACAGTACACGATAATTATTGTACATCTCAGATCACAATCCACTTAATTATTATCCTACATAATTGACGACTTTTGATTCCCAATGCTACCATCCATCCTGTCTAATCATAAAACAAGACTGACAAAATATCATCGTTAACATACATAAGTATACGGTAATATACAGAATGAATATACACAATTTAGGGAAGCGTAAAAGACAAATACTAAACAAACATGAATAACTATTCATTGTAACTATTCACCACTAAACTTAAGACCAGACTTTGAAGGGTCACAACTTATTTGGTGTCTTTCCAACAGTCACTGCTATATATTTATATTTACTATATTCATTGTAACTCCTTCCATTTGTGTGAGACCTTAAACTTCCACACAACAACATGAGTACATCGGCATCTACCTCTATTCCTATAAGTTTCTTTCACTTTACCAGACTTCATTTTAACCTCATAACTATCTGTTCCAGTATGACCCTTGATATATTTCTTCGTTTCCTCTATCATTAATCTTTCACATTACTATTATTGGATAATTCTTCCTTACGTGTATATCATCCACTTTTCCCAAACTTACACATATCCTCTTTACACCACAGACATGACTGCACCCAATGTTTTCTGATTTACCGATTTTTTGGGGTGCATGTTTCTGTGCAGTTTTTTATAAATTCCTCCATATTTGTTCTCTTACTAATTACGTTATATATTGTGCTACAGGGCCCCTCCCATTGGATGCCAAAAAACCAGTTTTTAGCGGCATTTCATGTTGACAAGGCCGGCATTCACCATTCCAACTATTTTTCCATTTTCCTTTTTCCAGATACAAAAACAAACTTATTTCTATTGTTAACATGTTTCCTTGCAGAACATTATTGAGGTCCCTTTGTCTTACCATAGACAATGGGGGCCATATCACCCAACTTATGTTTTATTTGACTATAATGGAAGCAAACATTTTGTTAGGGTGCGGAAATATGACACCCGATATTTTTTTGTTGATGGTTTGAAAGAGTTTAGGAAAGCCCACGACATTAACGACAGTGTCATTATCCGGTTTTTTGCTCTCGACAAAAATACCTCTTTCGAGGTTGAAGTCATGGGACCTATCCGTGGGCAATCACGTGGAAGGTCAGTGGTTACAACTAGAAGGCACGTCTTTACAACTAATGTCACACAAGACATGGTGCAACACAACTTGCCTTTGGTAGGAGTTTCTAACCCACTCAATTATGTTGTTGTTTTTCTTTGCCAAATTTTCTTAAACACAGTCAAACTAATCTATTAGTCAAATAACTGTCCTTTATATTTGTTATATTCAGATAACATTGCCTGCTGATTTAAAAAAAAAAAATTGTCCTTTAATTGTTGTTATAATTTGGCTATAGGTTCTTCCAACAGCAGCTTCAAATTTTTTGTTTGGCTCAAAAAAAATATTCTTGTCCAGCGTGGTTACGGTAGACGTAACCAGTGGCAGATCACCATTCATGATGGTCTGCCATCCCTTGTGAAACCATGGTTCCAGTACCTCTCTGAAAATAACTTAATGCCTGGAGATGAAGTTGTATTCTTCTTCAGGTTTGACGAACATACGTGGGAAGTCCTATTTAGGAAAGAAGTAATAGGGATGACACCCTTTCCAGTTGAAGACCATCCCACATAAAATTATATTTTTTTGTTTTAATTTGATTTATATTTTGCTTAATTTTGTTAATCAAATACCTTAGGGTATGAAACAATTTCTTTCCCTTTATGCTGAAGTTATGAACATATGTTGATGGCTTACGATTTATATGTCTTACTTTTATGGTACCAATATTCACTACTATGATTGTTGAGTGCATCTAACTATAGTGTATGCAAAAAACTTTACTTTCTTCTTTCCTTTTCCCTCTTGTGATGCCTACTGTTGTGGGTTATAAACCCAATCTTGCTACTGAAATAGGTTATTCACGGGAAATGATCACCTGAAATTCAACCAGTTTATGTGCCCGCCGACAATTTGTCCATCCAATTTTAAACATGTTTTTCAAACATCTCATAGACCAAACAACTACAAGGAACAATTTCAACAAATTACCCATGATTCCAGATTTTCAGGCCTAATTACTGTGTAACATTTGTCCCACTTAATTAGTATAATTTATGACCAAATTGTTTAACTAAACTTCTCTTTCATACCATTTGTTATTCATTCCACCAAATTTTTTTTATCATTTTTTTTACTTCCTTTTTATCATTTTCTGACCTTTTACAAGTTTATCAAATAATCTCAGTTATTGTGGCAATGCATTTGGGTGTCAAACATTTTTCCTTTTTTAAAAGTGATTTAACAAAACATTATACCGGTACAAAGTACAAAGTACATGTTATTGCATTGGTTATCTATCTCTCTGTATATATATATAAAATCGACTTTCATGTGTCGGTTGGATACAAAAATGATTTTTTTTTACATCTCACTTTTACTTTCTCTCTCTTAGTCAATCACTCTCTCACTTCGAGATAGAAAAATATGTGGTTTTTTTTCCTGGAGTACACCGCTTCTCTCTCCATAATACCGAATATACACTACTTTGGGAAAAATCTTCCAAAGTACACCTGTTTTTTTTTTGCCTTTGGAAGTCGGGTTTGGCCACCCCGACTTCCGTTCTTCAGCTTTTTTTTTCTTTCTTTTATTTATTTATTATTTATTATAAATTAAAATTGAATATTATATTATATACAATTATTTTTAATAGATTTAAAATTATTTATTCAATAAATTAATTTTAGAAAAATTATTTTATAATTTTTTTTATTAAAAAATGATATTATTAAATTTAATTATTTTTGTTATATTATTTAATTTATTTAAGATATTTTTGGTTAAATATATGTTTTAAAATCTGAATTTTGTATAATAATATATTATTTTAGTAAAAATTGTAAATTTTAAATTTAATTATTTTACTAAATATAATTACTTTATTTATGTCATTAGATTTAATTAAAAATGGTAAAATTAAAGCTTTTAATAATTTATCTATAGAAGAATATTACACTGCATTATCAATGAAATATTTAAACAATGACAATTGGCTAAGGAAAAACTTAAGATGAGGATATATTTAGACAATTGTTTCTACTATGACCATGTTGCTAGCAAAGTCCACATTTTTTTCTACTTGGTCGTTCATTTTCGTCTTTGTCCATCTCAATAGGAATGTGAGTTGAAACGGGAAGACCCTTTGTAGTCCTCTTTCTCCTTGGATCAGGACCCCACTGATCTCCTTCATATTCTTGCCACATTGATTTGTGTGGCAATAAACCAAAAGAGTTGTCGTAAATGTGCAAAATGTGTTGTAAAGTGAATAATATCGGCACATAGATCATGGGATCAACATTGACAAATTTACAGGCAACCATGATCTGAGAACACTGTAAGTGTTTAGCCTGATATTCACCACAATCACACTTTTGGGATTGTAACATTACTCTAAACCTTCTAGGTGGTCTTGGTGTTTCAAGTGGGGATTGAATCTCTATTATAATAAAAGTGTGATTGTGTCTGTCGAATTCATTTACAATGTGTGTATTAGATTCTTGTTGACTGCTATTCATTGCGTCGAAGACGACTTCAGAATACAGTGAGCCAGAGTTGATCATTGCCAGAGTTTGTCGACCTCTATTAGCAAAAAGTTGTGTGGTCTTGAAATACGTCTCCTCAACTAACGATGACACCGACAAATGTCTTGTGTTTTTGAACATGGAATTAACAGACTCCGACAAATTGGTAGTCATATGTCCCCAATGTTTCCCCTCATCGAAGCATTGTACCCTTTTTTGTTTGGGTAATTGATCAAGCCCTTCAGCTGCACTTGGCTTATTCGCACGGATATCCCCAAGATGTCGCTAGTGCATCTTCTTTGTGTATGTGTAACTTGTAAATATTCAATGAATGTATTATGTTATAAAATTTGATTCAAAGAAAATTTTAACGAATAAATAAAATAGATTCTCACCAGCCAACATGAGTGGTTTCTTTAAATGTTTGTAGTTTGAGTTATTGCGAACAAAGTTTTGTGTAATGTGGCGCAGGCAAAAGAAATGGGATGTGTCCTGGACCCATAAGTTACTTGGGTTGTTGTAGGCATTTATAATTGAGGGGTGTCGGTCTGAAATGAGAGAAATGTTAATTTGCGGAGTAACATGTCTTCTCAAATTCTTTAGAAAAAACCCCCAAGCTGAAGTTGTCTCCCTTTCTACAATGGCGTAGGCAATCGGGAAGATATGGTTAGCTCCATCTTGTGCGGTAGCTATCAACAGTGTGACAGTATACTTCTCGTAAAGCCATGTACCATCTACTTGTACTATGGGTTTGCAATATGGAAAACCATTAATGCATGGACCAAATGACCAAAAGATACGTTTAAACAATCTTTTGCCCGGTACTATTTCTCCCCCTCATACAAGGATTCTGTTTGAGCAGCGACCACAGTCCCGGGAACACAAGATTGCAAAGCTCCGAAAAGTTTTGGCACTTTGGCACATGATTCTTCCCAATTTCCATGAATCATCTCCAATGCTCTTTGCTTTGCTAACCATGTCTTCTTGTAGGATAGGGTATAATTCATGAACGTTTTGATCTCTGCAATCAACGTCTTGATGGAGACGGTTGGGTTTGTTTTGACAATTGGTTGGATGATCTGTGCTATAATGTGTTTGACGAGTTGGCGATGATCTTATCTGAGCATCGGCATGAGACAAGTGTGATGACCTCTGATACTCTTGATAATCCATTTGTTATGCCTCTTTGAATTGCATGCGCCCAAGCTCCATGTACAACCACTTTCATGTAACTTGCAGACGAAGTTTAGCCTTCTCTGGTCAGAGTAAATTATTTTGCAATCAAAATGATTTCTGATGTTGTATTCTTTGATTGCTCGAATACATTGTGCTTTGTCATCGAAGGTCATGCCAACCTCGAGTATACCGATTGGTGGTTGTACATTGTGTTGCTGATGAACAAAATGGTGTTGATCAATGTAGTGTGGTAAGTGGTCAAAGTTCAAGTCTACTGGACACCTAGGTTGCTGATATTGCAACGGAGGTGACGGAGGTGTCGTTGGTCTGCCAACACCCTCGTCATCGGTTTGGTCATCACTTTGGTGATTGATGTGATCAAAGAACTGTTGATCCTCAGCCTCACTAAAATCATCCATGTTTTCATCATGAAATCATATAATGGGATCTTCGTTAGCAATGAGATGTTCATCTCAGTTTGATGTTTGCATTTGTGGTAGTTGTGAAGGTGGCGTAAAGGGGGATGAAGGATGGTTTTGTTGGTTAAAGGAGGTTTGTTGGCCCCGAAGAAAAGAATTGTTCTCGGATAATATTTGTGTGTATGAAGTATAAATGTCAAAGGGGTCTTGTGATTCAAGGTTGTTGTATGAAGATATTGGATTATTGAGGTTTATGTTGTTGTACGGTAACTATTGTGGAGGCGGTAGTTGTAGTTGTTGACATGAGGGTTGTGGAGACAATGGTTGTGATTGAAGAATAAGGTCAGTAACAGCATAGAATTCGACAGAATTCAATTGTGGATTCTGGAGAATTGTTTCCATCGCGCCTCTGATATCATCATTTTCGAATAGTTGAGCTGAAATAAAACGGGTCTGACCGAGATGAAATGAAATAGGGACACGAAATAACAATTGAGCAACGTGTTCAGTTGCTTAAGCAGGGAGACGATTGTTAATTTTTTGAATAAATTGTGTAAACGTAATAGAATGACTGACGTAAAAAAAATATTGGGTTCGCAGACGTGTACATCGATCCTTGAACTGGATTGTCTACAATGTGACCATTGTGGTAAATGATGGTCACAATTTCTTTAGGTGGAGCCATGGTGGTGCTTATGGGATATGAGTGGAAATGGTGTGAGAGTTACAAATCGAGTTTTGTTTTGTGAGAAAGTTGTTGTGATATGTTATTGTCAAATGGTGATATTATATATAGGTTGAGAAAGTTTAATATCAGAGTTAGATTGGAATGTTAGGTGGGAGATTTAGATTGGAAGGTTAGGTTGGGAGAGTTAGTTACTAGGGTTAGGAGGGAGTGTTAGATTGAAAGGTTAGGTGGGATAGTTAGATTGGAAGGTTAGGTGGGAGAGTTAGTTACGAGGGTTAGATGGGAGGGTTAGGTGGGAGTGTTTGATTGGAAGGTTAAGTAAGAGAGTTAGATCGAAAGGTTAGGTGGGAGGGTTAGGCAGCGAAGTTAGTTACGACGGTTAGGTGGGAGGGTTAGGTAGGACATTAAGTGTCTGTGAGTAAATTAGTGTACACATGTGAGTGAACAGTGTGCAACCCCACACATTAATATACATGACAAACTGTTCGTTTAATCATGATTGTTGACCGCAGTGTTTCGCATCGCATGCCAAGGTCACATGGATTGTTTTGAAACATGTTAATGGGATAAACATACACATGTGAGTGAACAATGTGCAATACCACACTTTAATGGGGTGTTAGTGCATATGAGGGTTAGGTCTGACATTGCTCCGCATATCTGAAATCATGCATATGTAGACTATTATTACTGAAGTAAATTGAAAATAACAACTTCAAAGCATGCAACAACTACAACTAGATAATAAAGACGGAGAAAAACTTCAACGCAATACAACAACAAAATATGTTAAATTATTCATTCTAATTTCAGGGTATTCTCCAGCTTCTGCTCCATGTTGGCCCAACTTAGGTCATTAACTTGAGTAGGTGATAATGAATTATGAACATCAACTTTAAGTTCCATACATATTACACTTGTCATATTGAGAAATGTATGAAACATGCACAAGACACCTTCTTCGTCAATAATTTGAATTGCCCTATATTGAACTTCACCATTGAATTGATATACAGGACAACGATACCAAAGGACATTAATTATAGGCGTAACACCATTATCTGTAATTGATGACTGTATTGCAGTGATTATATTTGGCAGCGTCATTGTTGGATTCAAGAGTAATGACTTTGTCTTGTCACCTCTGAAAATTGCATTTGCACTTGAACTTTGAATGATTTCACCATTGATATAAACGTACACACAAATGGGCTCTGACCTCATTGCTAGCCCTCTCTGTTTTCTCTCACAATTTGATTAGACGCAACTGTGCAAAGTATTGGGTGACATGGTAGGTTTATATATGCAATCAATCACGGGTCCATGGTTCACGTGAATTAGAATCTCGATGCGTCACAGTACCACATTTGTGTTAACGTGCTTTGGAATCTCGAGGCCTTACAACGAGACAAATTATAAATGTGATTTGGAATCTCGAGGCATTACAATTACATTAAGTGTAATGTTGAGGCCATGCGAAATGTTGAGAACGGAGCTAATGCGGTTAATGTACGCATGCGGGTGAATAGTGTGCACGAAAATGTCATTGGTTCACGTGCATCAGAATCTCGATGCGTGACAGTACCACAGTTGTTGTTAACGTGCTTTGGAATCTCAATGCCTTACAACGAGACAAATTATAAATGTGCTTTGGAATCTTGAGGCATTACAGTTACCTTAAGTGTAATGTTAAGGACATGCGAATTATTGAGAACCAAGTTCATGCGGTTAACGTATGCATGCGGGTGAACAGTGTGCACGAAAATTTCATTGATTCACGTGAATTAAAATCTCGATGCATCACAGTACCACAGTCATGTTAACGTGCTTCGGAATCTCGAGGCCTTACAACGAGACAAATTATAAATGTACTTTGGAATCTCGAGGCATTATAATTACCTTAAGTGTATTTGTGCTTGCAAAACTGAACACAGTTTAAATGATAAATAGATGAGAGGTGCATGTCAATACCATATTTGCATCACCCAACTTCAAATTTTATATCATTTGTATTCGGTTTACCATTTGACATCATTCTCATGGATGATAAACCTCTATTGCATCATCAACACGTTCATCGTTCACGTACTATGATCAATGAGTTAATCACTTCCTATTACCATACAATACCTGAACCAGAACCACAAATTATACCATTATTATCGTGTACCGGGTTCCAACATATTTCCCTAATCAAACAGTGTAAAATTGATCCTGCATTGATCACTGCATTGGTTGAACGATGGAGGCCTAAAACACATACCTTTCACTTGCCATGGGGAGAGTGCACCATCACACTCGAAGATGTTGCACTTCATCTAGGCATTAGAGTCGATGGTTGTGTTGTGGCTGGACCTAGCTTCTTACATTGGGATGAGTTATGCCACGAGTTACTAGGGGAAGTCCCTCCTGAAAATGCACGTAAAGGAGTCGTACTGAAACAGACATGGTTGCTAAGCATGTTGCACGCACCATTGCCCGAAGAACCAACAACACACCAACTACAATGTAGGTGTAGAGCTTACATAATGTACATGATTGGCGGTGCTTTAATTCCTGATAAATCTGGAAATAGAGTTCATTTAATGTATTTGAACCTATTATGTGAACACAAAAAAATATAGTTGGAGTTCGGCTTGTTTAGCAAACCTGTATAGAGAACTATGTCGAGCATCATCGGAGGTTGGTAAATCTATGGGTGGTTGTGTCATACTATTGCATTCATGGGCTTGGTACCGCATACCTTTTATTGCACCAAGAGTCCTACGACCCGAAACAACTTTTCCACTGGCTCAAAGGTTATTTACATATAGTGAAATGTAAATTTTTTTATTTCAATGACGTGTATTATAACATTACAATGAATACTGATTTTGTATGTTTTACATTTCAGATGGAGTGGTGGTAGATTAGAATATAGGGCCACACCTCATGGTGACTTGGTCGGATATAGGTCTCGTATAGATCATATGGAGAACCATGAGGTATAATACCATCATGATCTGCACCTTAAATATGTACATACATACTAACATGTTGCCTTGTTGGCATATATTTTAGTTTTCTTGGGTCCCATATAGAGGATTTGAAGAAAACCTACCCAGATGTGCATATAGAGACATGGAGATTTGGTTTGCATCTACTGCAATTATTTGTTTCTCGATTGTCGAATGGCATCAAACAAATCGGGTGAAGCTACAGTGTGGATTACAACAAGATATCCCTGTTGATCCCGTGAATCTTGATCTACTTCACCAAATTGACATGCGAAGCAATCATTACACTGATTGGATGGAATACCATGCGGAGTGGATTAATATCTGGAAAAACAAACACATCGATGTTTTAGCAGGGCAATGGGTTGAAGGAATAGTGACACATACACCAGCGTATATGGAATGGTATAGGAAAAACACTACTTTGTTCTTGTCTGTTGCACAACAACTACATGATCCACGCACAACAATTACCCATAATGTTGCAGGGTCAGGTGTTGAACAAACACATTTTGAAATTCCACATTCTCAGTCAATGTATTTTACTCCTTCACCTGTTCATCAAACTTTTGGCCACACTGGCGAGTCAGTCACCGCAACCACTCATGAATGGATGATTGATTTATTTGGCGTCGATTTCAATACACCAAATTCAGCGGCATCATATTCAGCTACTTTACAACAGTTCGATGCACCACATTCGTTTGGAGAACAAGGTCAAAGTTCTTCAGCTACAACAACCAACATTGAAAATACTAACATAGAACAACAACATCATCATGATGTGAGAGAACCAGTCATACTGGAAAGAAGAAATCCGCCACGTAATCGGCGTCCACCACCTTGTGGGACTGGTCATCGTCTTGGTCATTGAACTATAAAATCTTGTAATAATGGGATCAAATATTTAAGTACCCCTGTAACGACATCATCAAATATGATTTGGACCCTTGCAACTATGCTTAAGTATCCAAGTTTTGTATTTTTTTTCAAATTATGTCGAACACATTAATGATATTCATGACACACTTTTTCTATGTTTTGAACGTCAAAGAATCCAAAAAAAATATATCGTGCACCAGTTCCATGGGATATTACCTCAAAATACAAGCACAAAATCAAAAAAACTATGATTTAAACCCTTGCAACTATGCTTAAGTGCCCATGTTCTGCATTTTTTTCAAATTATGTCAAACACATTAATGATATTCATGACACACTTTTTCTATGTTTTGAACGTCATAAAATGCAAAAAATATTATATCGTGCACCAGTTCCATGGGATATCAACTCAAAATACAAGCACAAAATCAAAAAAACTATGAGTTGGACACTTTTTTCATGGTAATAACATCAAAAAATCCAAAAAAAAAATGTTCGTAACACACTAGAATTTTCACAAATCAGTTTTTTTTTACTATGAAATTATAATGGACTTCTGCTGGATCAATTATGAGGGATAAATCACAGTCGAAATTGACAACATTGGCAATTTGCACACGTCTGTAAAAAAATAAATGTCGCACCAGTAAAACTGGCATGACATGGACAACTCAATTTTTTTTTTACTCTGATAATTGCAATGGATTTCTGCTCCATCAATTATCATAGTTGAAATTGACAACACTCAGAAATTTGCACACGTCTCTAAAAAATTAATGTCGCACCAGTAAAAATGACATGACGTGGACAACTCAGTTTTTTTTTCACTCTGCAATTTGCACATTATGGACCCTTGTAAATATGCTTAAGTGTTCATTTATCTGTTCATCTAAATGCCCAGTTAACTAGTGACTCACTCAACTATAACCAAATTCTATAAATACCACTACAACTAAAGACATTCGTAACAATTTCAAATTTTCATCTCAATCCCTACCACAATGTGTCACCTAACTGCATATGTTTGTGTTTACTACGACGACCAAATTTGCAATACTAATGAGGGCACCACCTTCGTTAGTAACAACACAAAAACTTTCATGGTCAACAAGGTCATAAACTTTACACAATTGCTTGAACTTGTTCACCAAAAACTAAACATTGACCCATAACAACATATCCAACATCTCCACTTTTGGTGCCCTATATTTGAGTCAGGACAACGTTATATGTACATATCTTTTATTCTACGAGATGATGTTGATGTTTGACAAATGTTTAACATTTTTTACAACAACCCATCACTACCATTTGTGGAGTTATTTGCCATAATCTGTCACAATAATAACCCACCAGGCAACCAACATGGCTCAACCTCTAATCTTGAGGACTTATCAGATGAATACGAGACTTGTTGGGTCAAAAACCATGACAGTGATATTGACTCCTCTTCCAGGCCCGAAGGATGTAACCTGTCTCCATCCCACGAACCTATATTCAAACGGGATTGGTAATGTACGGATCATTCATGTCTAAGTTATTTCTTCTTTGAGATTTTCATGTAATGTCTTATGTTCGTCTTCAGTTATCACTTTACGTATTGAAATAATTTTTCCTTTAAATTTAAATTAGCAATTTTTAGTTTACCCACTTTTACTGCAGTAGTTGACATGGTAACATAACTGTCAAAATTCAAAATACTTTGTCATTTACACTACACTGTTTCTAAAAATTAAATGTCTCATCGACAAAACTGACATGAAATGGACAACTCGTAATCTCTTTGTTCACTCTGAAAATAATCATGGACGTTTGTTGCTTTAATTACAAGGGAAAAATCACAGTCCAAATTGACAATACTCTGCAATTTGCACACGTCTCTAAAAATTAAATGTCTCACCTACAAAACTGACATGAAATGGACAACTCATAATCTCTTTGTTCACTCTAAAAATTATCATGAACGTTTGCTGCTTTAATTACATGGGAAAAATCATAGTCCAATTTGACAACACTCTGCATTATGAGCTGTCCATTTCATGTCAGTTTTGCAGGTGAGACATTTAATTTATAGAGACGTGTGCAAAAATGACATGAGATGGACAACTCATAATCTCTTTGTTCACTCTGAAATTATAATGGACGTCTGTTACATCACTTACTAGGGAAAAGGAAACATTGGATTCCAATACACATCAACGTGACAGAATACTCATACAACTATAAATAACACAACACAAACAATACAAACACGCAATCTCACACAACATAATTTCACAAACCAAATTCAATCTTATTACTATGTCATTTTTGGGAGAAACAAGCAGTCAGACCATTGCTAACTCTAGATTAGCTTTCATCTTTCCAAATGGATCATTCACTCACAACCAAACTGATGTTTCTTTTCAAAGTCTCACTCCAACACCTATGCGAGTTCCTAACGACTGTTCTTTTGATACACTCAAGCGTAGAATGCACAACACCCTTCAACTAACCAACGATCAATTACTGGATGAAATCTACTACCGACAACCATTCATAGATGCAGGCCATCAATATTTTTTTCAATCTCTACAATTGAAAAATGATGATGATGTTTACACACAATGTTAATGTGCAATGAGCAATACTCGTGTGTTGGCCCTATAGAATTATTATGTACCATTATTAGAACACCGGATGCTATACTCAACCTACTTCAATCAATCATCATTTCTACTCATGATGCAATTATGTATTACAACGGGAAGTGGAACATACCACATCAAGGTGAGTTTTTGGGTTACTCCTTTACTGGAACTCATCCAATAAGATTTGACATTCCTTTGGGATGTGGCATGGAGAAACTCAAGGATTTAATCAAGCAAGTTGCACCTATAGGGGTTCCCTCTAATGGAATTCACATATCACAATTGGTTAGACGATTGTTCTTTTGACAATCAGGTCATTCTAAGTATTCCAAAAATTTGATTGAATATGAGATAACAGAATTGAAAAATGATGAAGACGTGCTAAAGGTGTTATCACAATCCAACTATTGAAAACGATTCTGCACAATAGAAATTTTGGCTATTTTTAGCAAACCAGTAATCCAAATAGAAGAAGACATGTATTCTGCACAACATATTTCAGATCCTCATTAGTTTTGTTATGTTTGCATTGTAATTGTAAGTTTTAATATGTTTCATTATTGTTGAGTATCATTGTGTAATTTGAGTATTTTGTCTACTTTATAAGACAGATGTGTCATATATTTTTTCGCGGTGTTTTTTTTTTTTACTTTATTTTAGTACTACTAACTAATTTTATTATTTTTTAATTACAAGAACATAAAAAAATTAACAAAACATAAATTTAACTACACAATTACATATAACATAAATAAAAAATTATACTCAAATTTTATCCAATTTTTATATTTTTCTTTATATATATATTTTTGTTAATAAAAAAATTAATTTAATCAATATTAAAAAAATAATTTAGTAATTAAATAATTTTAAAAGTAATTAAAAATATTTTTATATGATATAATATTTAATTTAAAAAAAAAGAACACGAAGGAAAGTCGGGGTGGCCAAACTCGACTCCCATAAAGGAAGCAACAAAATTTTGATGAGATAACAGAATTGAAAAATGTTGAAGACGTGCTAAAGGTATTAGCACAATGCAATTATTGGAAACGATTCTGCACAATAGAAATTTTGACTATTTTTAGCAAACCAGTCATCCAAATAAAAGAAGACATGTATCCTACACAACATATTCCATATCATTATTAGTTTTGTCATATTTGTGTTGTAATTGTAATTTTTAATATGTTGCATTATTGTGGACTATCATCCTAGTTACTACAGTTTGAAATATTTTGTCTACTTTGTAAGACAAATATATCAATTATTTTTTCACATGTTTTCTTTAATTTATGTTAACATTACTAACTAATTTTATTATTTTTTAATTTTAAGAACATAATAAAAAAATCAACAAAACATAAATTTAACTATAAAATTACATATAACATAAATACAAATTTATACTATAATTTTATCCAATTTTTATATTTTTCTTCATATTTATATTTCTCTTTAACAAAATTATAAAATATTTTTCCTAAAATTAATTTATTAAATAAATAATTTTAAAATCTATTAAAAATAATTTTATATAATATAATATTTACCTTTAATTAAATTTTAATTTATAATAAATAATAAATAAATAAAAGAAAAAAAAGTTGAAGAATGGAAGTTCGGGGTGGCCAAACCCGACTTCCAAAGACAAACAAGAAACAGGTGTACTTTGGAAAAATTTTTCCAAACTAATGTATATTCGGTATTATGGAGAGAGAAGCGGTGTACTCCAGGAAAAAAACCAATATATGCAAGTAGTAAATATAATTACCCACTTATATGGGGCAGGTATGAGTACTTAATAGTACTTGCCCAAACCCTATCCACTTTCATTTCTACTCTCACTTTCTGTTTTTTTTTTTTAAACCGTGCATAAAAATCCCAGGCTAGATTATTAATAAAGTATTGAGTACTTAATAGTACTTGCCCAAACCCTATCCACTTTCATTTCTACTCTCACTTTCACTTTCTGTTTTTTTTTTTAAACCGTGCATAAGAATCTAGTTAACCGTTGATATTATGTATACATGTATAAAAATTATAGATATGTTAAAATATAAACTGTTGGGCTTAGGCCCCTTCTAATATCAAAATATAAAATGTTAATTTTCCTATTAAATACTGAAATTTATAATTTCATTTCTACACAGTAAATTTATCCTTTTCTTTTGTTTTGATAAAAAGTTTCTCCTTTTAAAAAAGTCAAATTCAATATGTTTCTTTTTATTTAAAGAAATTAACTAATATATGGTAATTATTCTCTTACTGTCAATTAAACTTTCCTTAAATTATAATATTCATTCTAAATCTTGTACAGCAATCTACGCTAGTAAAAGTAGCAAAAAAGGAATGACCCCGACCTTATTGCCCTACAAAAATTATAGCCGTTACAATGCCAGCACCCCGAAGCCATTCAAAATAATTCGACCGTTGGGAAAATATTCAAAATAATCAATTGGCACTGTGTGAAAATGAGTTCTCTCTCCCCCTTTACCCGCTAACCCTTTTGCAGAATCCAAAGCAATGGAGAACAAAAGAATGGTGACGAATGAAGAACAGAGGCGCAGTCCCAGAAACCAGAAGATCCTCCCATTAGCAGATTACAATGGCCAAAACTTGGCAACCCTTTTCAGCCCAAGGTTCAAATCTGCGGCTGCTATGGCTGGTTGGGATGAAGAGGCACTGTTGTTGGCCAGCCTCTTCGTTGAAGACACGCCGGATAGAGATCCCAAGCACAAGAAGCGCTACGTTTGGCACTCCAAAACCCCACCAAACTCATCAAGGTAGTGTCCTCTTTTTCTTTAATTTTTTAGACGAAATTTAGATTCCTTAAGTGCTTTGCCATTGTTCCATAATCAGAATTCGAGTTTCATCTCCGTAACCTATGCTGCCCTTCGATGCAAGTTTTTATTAGACGGAATACCAAGATGAAACTATAACTCTGATTACAGAATACTACCAAGTCCACCTAAAGAACTGAATCTAAGTTTCGTACATTTTTTCCTAGTAAAGATTGGTTCTTCTTCTTTTTTTTTTCCATTGGTGACTTGATTGATTATCATGCTATATAATATTGTTGATAATAATGCTCTTTGTTTTAGGAAACGTAGAGCTCTGAGGAGTCCACAAGCACCAATCCCTGTAGTTCTTGATCTTGATGCAGAAGAAACTCCCAGAAAAGGTCATTTTACTATCTTGAATGTCTCAATTTTATGTTTATTTGCTTTCATGTGCTCTCTTTTCAATCATGTTATGTTCTTTTCGAATGACAGATAGTGGGAGAAAGAATAAAGAAATGAAAGTTTGTGTTGATAATGAGGGAAAGAAAGCTTGTGTTGAGAATGAGGGAAGCAGAGTGGGAGGAGATGGGAATGAATCAAAAGAGAAGAACTCGGCTGACGCTTCTTCTAGTTCTGTTCTTCCCTGCATTGATAAACTAAGGGATGAGCTTTCCTGTGCTGTAAGAGCCTTGTGATTTTTCGGGCTGATTTCGATTTGGTTTCATATTTTGTTTAGATATGAATATGATGTTTTGTTTTCTTACTTCAGATTTGTTTGGAGATATGCTTTGAGCCAAGTACCACTCCTTGTGGTCACAGGTAAATATCAAATCAAAAGTCAAACACCCCACCAGACTGAATTTCTTATTTGAATCATTGAAATTGTGCTAGAAATTTCCTTTATGGTACCCGATTTAATTTTTAATATACCAACTCCTAGATTTATGATCTAGAATGTACAATTTTTCAGCTTTTGCAGAAAATTGTGCTAGAAATTTTCCTTTTAGGGGGTAGCCAATTTAATTTTTAATACATCAACTCCTAAATTCTAATCTAGAATCTACAAATTATCAGCTTCTGTAGAAAATTAACCAAGAAATTTTCCTTTAGGGGTACCCAAGTAATCTTTAACACATCAACTCCCAGATTTTCTGATATAGAATATGCAATTTTTCAGCATTTGTATAAAATTATACTAGAAATTTTTGTTGGGGGTACCCAATTTAAGTTTTAATGCATGAATTTCCAGATTTCTGATTCCTATTCTTCAAAATTGAGTACCCAAGTAATCTTTAACACATCAACTCCCAGATTTTCTGATATAGAATATGCAATTTTTCAGCATTTGTATAAAATTATACTAGAAATTTTTGTTGGGGGTACCCAATTTAAGTTTTAATGCATGAATTTCCAGATTTCTGATTCCTATTCTTCAAAATTGCAGCTTCTGTAGAAAATGTCTAAGATCTGCTGCAGACAAGTGTGGCAAAAAGTGCCCAAAATGCAGGCAGCTAATAAGGTGTTAGTCTATTAATATTTTGTTGATTATGCAAAATCACATGTTCGTAAATCTTAATTAATGATTTCTGTTCCACAAGCATTCTATTTTGTGCTACCTTATTCCTATAAACCTTCATGGTATATTGCAGCAATGGCCGACCATGCACTGTGAACACAGTTCTCTGGAACACAATCCAGCTTCTGTTTCCACAAGAAGTTGAAGCAAGAAAAGAAGCCAGTGCCTTGAATAGTCTCCAACAAGCTCAAAATCTGAGTCCAGAATCAGCATTTTTTGCTAATCTAAGGAATGACAGACGACAGCCTTTTAGGGGGGCATCAACAACAACATCATCAACACAGCAGGATGAGGATGCTGCATTGGCTAGAATGTTGCAGAGACAAATTGATGAACAAAGAAGCCCGGGAACAACTCGAACTCGGTTTGCAAGATTGAGGGCAAGAAGAGGAGGGGTTTCTACTAGCCAACATGAGGATGCAGCTTTGGCTCTAAGGATGAGGAGAGAAGAGTTCATGCAAACTTATAGAGGGAGCAGCCAGTCTAGCAGGCTACCCTCATCATTATTAGCTAGAGAAAAATTGAGGGCTATGGTATCTAGAGCCATGAACAGAAGAGAAGATCTTAGACAAGGGTGAATGTTGTTAACAACTAAACTTTTTTTTTCTGAATGTCATTTTATGGTTATATTCGTGTCTCATAATTTGTGAGGTGTGCATTGTTTTGATTTTCAAGGTACAAATTGAATTATTCAAAACTGAACTGGCATTCTGAATTATGATGTTTCTACTAAGCTATTCTTTAATCTTAGTTTACAAAACTATAGTGTTAAACTGTAAATCAATTAACACCGTGTAATGTAAAGACTTGATGAACTTTTAAGATGAAGAATTTTGGTGGAATAAAGTTGTTGTGAAAATGAATTGGTCATGGTAAGAACCACGAAATGGATTTTAGGGTGAAGACGCTAGTCGCTCATCAAAATCTCATCATATTTCCAAGCCCTTCAGCCATCCCAGGGGGGCATACTTCATTTAAGTGTGTCAGGTGAGATGAAAAAATGTTAATTGACTATCATAAGGCCAAGAATACATTATAAAACCATTATCATTGTCGTAAAATGAGAAAATAAAAGCAGAAGAAAATAAAAATAAATAAATAAATAAATTTGGTACTTGTAAAAGAGTCATATACTCTGAATTGCTACGAATAATATATGAATGGTTGAGCTGATCATAAAGGTATTCCAAGATAGAGACATGCATGCTGTGCACATCTATCCCAGTGGTGGAAAAGCTCCAAACATGCCACATCCACCGATGAGGAACTCTTGTCAGCAAAGATGGACTTTTCCATAAGGTTTAGTTTGAAAACTATTTACAGGACATGCGTGATTTTATTTTTTTACATTGGTTATATCTTTTGCTTTATATATTTATTTATTTTTGAAAATATATACTTCCATTCAAGAAGGAAAAACGGTCAAAGGCCTTACATCATCAGAAACTCTAGACATAATTGGTGAGGGAACTCTTCGAACCAATATTTTTCTATACACTCAAAAGCAAAATGAGCTAAACAAAACCAGCTGCTCTATTGACTAATCTTGGGGAAAAGCTTAAATAAATAAAGAAGGGTTTGATTATCTTCTCAAATTATATTAAATAATTTAATTTGATCTCTAAATTTTTAAAAGATTTAATTTAGTTCTTAAGTTCATAAAAAAGAATCAATTTAGTTATCAAATTTTTAAAAGATTTAATTTGCTCTTTAAGTTCTTAAAAACAAATTATTTTGGTCTCCAAAATTTTAAGAATTTGAGGATCAAATTAAACCATTTAAAATAATTTTGGAACCAAATTGATTCATTTTTAAAAACTTAAGGATCAAATTGAATCTTTTAAAAATGTGGGGATCAAATTAATTCATTTTTAAGAATTTGTGGACCAAATTCAACCTTTTAGAAATTTAAAAACTAAATTGAATTATTTAGAATAACTTGGGGATCAAATTGATAATTAAACCAGTAAGGTGAGATCCTCCTAGTCTAGAGCAATCCTTGAGAATGTCATCCAAATAGTTGCCCGAACTATCCCCTTTAGACTGCCAATGTTGAACCAAAGTTTGGCAATCAGATTCGAAGATGGCAGAGGAGAAAGCCAAAGTTGTCTATTTCCCACCTGAAAGCAATAGTCTCTACAGTGAGAGGATCATGACAATGGGGGAGCAGAAGAGAGGCAGCTGCTAGGATTTCTCCACTTTGATCACGAAAAAGCACACCAAGACCAGTAGAAGCATCAAAATTAGCTTTAATAAAGCCTTTAGGAAGATGAATCCAGCTCTTGGGCTTGAAACCAGGCCGATGTAGCACACTTTCTGAAGGTAACTGGATGGAAGATGCCTTAGATAAGGTCTCTTGCACCTGCTGGAACTTTTTGTTGTGGAAGACCCACTGATTCCTTTTAAACCAAATAACCCACAACAACTCACAAATCTTTACCATGAACTCCCCATTCTCCAAACAGGATGCAAATCAGGCAATGAAAGAGGATTGGTGATGTATGTTAATTAACCCCCCTAAGCTTGAGGCAAACCACGTGCGTCTAACCTCTTCACAATATAAAAGAGCCTGACCAGTATTTTCTTCCTGCAGACCACATCTAGGAAAGATAGTATCTATCTGCAAGCCTCTTTCTTTTCAGATTTAGCATAACAGGGAGAATGTCCATGCAAGCCCTCCACGCAAAATGGGTGCACTTCGGGATGGATTTAATTTGCCAAAGCTTCTTCCAAAAATTCTCTAGTATCACACTAGAGAAAGCTTCCTCGTGATTGTCCTTTTTCAGGGCTTGATAATAACCGGACTTCATTGTGTACTGCCGTAAGACAATGTGCCTCCAAACTAACCTATCAAGTCTTGAAGAGAGACCTAAGGGGATAGAGAGGATCTACTGACAAGTTTGGGGAGAGAAAATGGAGTTCAGTTTACTTACATCCTAACGGTGAGTGGCTAGATCAATCAAATTTGCTACATGAAGTTGACTTTCCTCATTACTATGGTGATAGCTATCTAGACCTACCTCGATCTGTCTCATCCAACTCTCACTAATTTTTAATCACCAAATTAGGCTTGACAAGTGTACCCGTTCTCGCAGGGACTGATCTAGACCTACCTCGATTTTAATGGGAAAAAACGAGTTGACGGTAGTCGGATTTGGATTCGAATTTTCTCCGATTGAGAAAGTTGGATTCTGGGATGGGATCGGGTATGTTGGTCCATGCCCCCACCCTAGCCGCACTGCTATTATGATTTAATAAATATTTTAAATTACTATTATAACCTATTTTAATGAATTAATGTTTGTTTTATGCATGAAATTATTGTTTTTCTTATAATTGAGTACAGTTTTTACTTAATTTCATGTTGAGCTAAAAAAATAAATGAGAGCAAGCAATTTTTACTTAATTTGCTACAAAGTACTTAGAATTTCAACCTTGATAAACAAGCTGTTATGATCACAATTTCTTTAAGCTATCCAAAAATAAAAGAGATCAAACAATTTTCTTGAAATTTCAATTTAGCATGTTGTAATAGATTTAGTCCAAATACAAAAAAAATGTCTTATTTTCTCCATTTTTTATGAATAAAAAAAAACAAGATAGGATCCGGGCAAGGCGGGGCGGGGCGGGGCGGGGAAACCTAATCCTCAAGCGAGATGGGTCTAATATTTGGACCTTGACAGGGATCGGGGGCGGGGGCAGGGGCGAGGAGGACTTGGGGAGTTGGGGCGGGGGTGGGGAGATAAACCCCCCTTGCCCCGCCCCATTGCCATGCCTACACTAAATGGATCTATCTGTAATAGTTACTTCAGAAGAAAGCATACTTGTCCAAGTGAGGCTAGGTCTAAAAGCCTTTTTTTGCATCGAGAAGAGATGTTTGTCTGATCCAACTCTCACTAATTTTCAATCACCAATACACCAAATGGATCTATCCGCAATAGTTGCTTGAGAAGAAAGGATACTTGTCCAGGTGAAGCAAGGTCTAAAAGTTGTTTTTTTTGCATCGAGAGGAGATAAGGGAAAGTAGCTGGCTTTCAAGACCCTAGAGGCTAGGCATTCTTCATTGGTCATTAATCACCAAAATTGCTTTACCAATATAGCATTGTTAAAATGTTTGAGTCTTTTGAACCCGAAACCAACAGAGGCTTTAGAAACTTTTAGTTTCTCCCAAAGAGTCCAGTGCATTTTCCTCTTATCCAGGTTGTGTTAGAGATAGAGGGGGCAACATGAACAACATGAAGACTAAAGCTTGAAGCTTGGAGAAAAGCTTGAAGATGTTTTGTCTTTTACATGCCCAACTCCTTTGAGTAGCATTTGTATTGGTTGTTATATTGAATGTTGCATCTTAGTCCATATCATATCTTTTGTGCATCATGCATCATCATAAGTAAGTGAGAAGAAAAATTTCTAAGTTAGAAAAGTTTCTTCTGAAGGCAAAACTCTCTGTTTTAATCGATTACAACCTTATCGTAATCGATTACACAAGTTGTCTGAAGCTTGCAGAGTTATGTCTCGTATCTGTTTAACCGATTACACATTTGTTTTTGAGACAATGACTGATTTATTCAGGAGTTTTTGTTTTAATCGATTACCATGTGATCTAATCGATTACTTCTCTTTCTATTAGTAGTTCAAAAGTGAACAAGAACACTTTAATCGATTACTTTGAGTATCAAATAAAAGGATCATTAAGTACCTTAAGGGTACAACCAATGTAGGTTTGTGGTATCATAAAGGTACCTCCTTAAATCTAACAGGCTTTTCAGATTCTGACTTTTCAGGTTGCAAAGTAGATAGAAAAAGCACAAGTGGGAGATGTCACCTATAAGGAAGCTCTCTACTGTCTTGGAATTGCAAGAAACAAGCTTGTGTAGTACTTTCCATTGTAGAAGCTGAGTATATAGTAGTTGGAAGTTACTATGCTCAAAGTCTCTAGATGAAGCAACAACTTGAAGACTTTGGAGTAAAACCTCGATCACATTCCTCTAAAATGTTTCAGCACAAGTGCGATCAATCTAACTAAAAATCATGTTGTCGCAACCTACCTCACGACGGGATGGCAAAAGCAAAATAAATAAGTAAATGCGCGTTCGTCTCCTAGGGAGGAAACAAGTGGAGTTGCCACCAACGTTTATTCGAGAGTTGCAAATATTGAAAAGAAGGGTTCGGGAGTTGTTTACGCATAGGGAAGGTATTAGCACCCCACGCGCCTATCATAAGGGACGACAACCTTTAATCGAGTGTGCACAACGTGACTTCAAGATTATTTATTTTCCCTTTTTATGTTTTTTTATTTTTTGGGGTCAACAAGGGGGTTGCCCTTGCTCCTACGTATCCTTAAGTGCGATGAGGAATTCAGACCTACATAGGTCTTTAAATTTGAATATTTTGTGTGTTAAATTTATTTTATGTTTTTGAAAGATTTATCTTAATTGCAAACAAAGAGTCGTTTAAGGCGTTGGACCTTGAAACAATATTTTAAATTTTGAAAGGTAGAGAGAATCGTTAAGGCATTAGACCTTGAAATGATCTCAAGTGATATTTGATGAAATGAAGTTTAGTTATGAGTTGGTTTTATCTTGGTTTTGTTTATTAACTTTCAATCTCTTTAAAGACAACTTTACAACACTAGTGGTCGGTTAAGATTGAACTTTACAAAGAAAAAACAAGATTGCCGATAATAGATGGAGAAGATGAATGTGCACATAATAACAAAGAGGACCCCTAAGGGTACATAGATCACATTCAATCCTTAAAAAAAAAAAATAACCAACAGTCGCACGAAGAACACAGAACAAGAAAACGATGTAGGGAATGACCACGGTCGCGATTCGATAGCGCTTCGACATCGTTCCCTCTTCTTTCTCTCTTCTCTCAATTCTCTCCACTTCTGAACCTTGGAACCCCTTAAAACACCCCTAGGATGCCTATTTATAGGCAAAAGGCCACTTTGGGGCGGTTGCAGCTCACCCAGGCGAGCTAATTTCTTAACCATGAAGTTATTTGATGGCCCAAGTGAGCCAGATGCTAGCCTGGGGGAGCTAGGGTCAAGAAAAACCCAAAAAAAAAACCCTTTTGCCCCTTCCTTGGTATCCTTTCGTATTTTTTTTATCAAAACATTGAGTGATTCCTTACTTTGCACTCTAACTGGCGTTTAATATCGTAATTCGGTTAACAAGAATCAAAACATCAGTGAATGATAGTCCCTATAGGGAATTAGGGTTTGACAATTGCCCCTCTTTACTTATCTTTTATTGAAAATAAAAGGTAGGTAAAGATAAGGACCCTAATTTCATACGAGTGATCTTGCTATTCAAAACCGGACGCCAGAGACAACAAAAGAAGTTAAACCGAAAAAACAAAAGGACATTGAAGTCCTAAAAAACATCAAACAAAAGACATTGAAGTCTTTGAAATGTAAAAGACAGAAGACATTGAAGTCTTTGAAATATAAAAGACAGAAGACATTGAAGTCTTGTAAATGTAAAGACTGAAGACATTGAAGCCTTGTAATGTAAAGACAGAAGACATTGAAGTCTTTGAAATGTAAAAGACAGAAGACATTGAAGTCTTGTAAATGTAAAGATTAAAGACATTGAAGTCTTTTAAATGTAAAGACTGAAGACATTGAAGTCTTGTAAATGTAAAGACTGAAGACATTGAAGTCTTGTAATGTAAAGACAGAAGACATTGAAGTCTTTGAAATGTAAAAGACATAAGACATTGAAGTCTTTGAAATGTAAAAGACAAAAGATATTGAAGTCTTGTAAATGTAAAGAATGAAGACATTGAAGTCTTGTAAATGTAAAAACTAAAGACATCGAAGTCTTTGAAATGTAAAAGACAGAAGAAATTGAAATCTTTGAAATGTAAAATACAAAAGACATTGAAGTCTTGTAAATGTAAAGACTGAAGACATTGAAGTCTTGTAAATGTAAAGACTAAAGACATTGAATTCTTGTAAATGTAAAGACAGAAGACATTGAAGTCTTGTAATGTAGAGACAGAAGACATTGAAGTCTTTGAAATGCAAAATGCAAAAGACATTGAAGTCTTGTAAATGTAAAGACTGAAGACATTAAAGTCTTGTAAATGTAAAAACTGAAGACAATGAAGTCTTTGAAATGTAAAAGACAGAAGACATTGAAGACTTTGAAATGTAAAAGATAGAAGACATTGTAGTCTTTGAAAGAATGAAAGCAAAAGACATTGTAGTCTTTTGAAATATAAAGCAAAGGACGTTGAGTCCTATGAACCATGCAATTGGGTTTTGGCAATTGGTATATAATGAGAAATCTATGGACTTATAGCCTGATGTGAAACATGGGTTTTGCAATGCATGGACATGCAAACTTCGCCCTAAAATGAACTAAATGCAGGTTTTGTACACAACAATGCAATGCAATGAAAAATTTTGTAATGTTCACGACATTCTTTCCTCTTTCGGTGATCTTAATTTTGTTTTCTTTTTTTTTCTCTTTCTTTTGTGTGACAAAAACACAGATTTACTGTCTTTTTCTAAAAGACGTGATAACTCATGCAACCTCATTCTATCTTTTGTAAATCTCTTCAGGGACTCCCTTAGAGTGTATGTTTTGATTTAATCACTTGATAATTTTGGATGGCGGTGTTGGATCGAGTGGCCTCAGAATAATTAAGAAGGGGGGGTTGAATTAATTATTCCTAAACCTTTACTAATTAAAAAATTACTCTTCTTAAGGCTTTTACTAAATTGTTAAGAGAATGAGGAGTGGAAGAGAAACTTAACAGAAAGTAAAAGCGAAAATTAAATGCACAGCGGAAAGTAAAAGAGTGGGGAAGAAGGAAACAAACACACACGAGTTTTTATACTGGTTCGGCAACAACCCGTGCCTACATCCAGTCCCCAAGCGACCTGCGGTCCTTGAGATTTCTTTTCAATCTTGTAAAAATCCTTTTACAAGCAAAGATCCATAAGGGATGTACCCTCCCTTGTTCTCTTTGAACCTAGTGGATGTACCCTCCACTAGAATTGATCCACAAGAGATGTACCCTCTCTTGTTCTCAGTCAAACCCAAGTAGATGTACCCTCTACTTGTACCACAAAGGATGTATCCTCCAATGTGTTAAGATAAAGATCTCAGGCGGTTAAACCTTTGATACTTTGTGAGTGGGGATACAAAAGAATTCTCAGGCGGTTAGTCCTTCGAATACTTTTGTATAAGGGAAAGGGAAGAATCAAAATAATTCTCAGACTATGTCGTTTTGAATTCTTTGACAAGGGAGAAGGGAGACACAAAAGAATTCAGGCGGTTAGTCCTTCGTTCTTTTGGAAAAGGGAGAAGAGAGACACAAAAAGAATTCAGGCGGTCAGTCCTTGGCGAATTCTTTTTGGCAAAGGGAGAAAGGAATGAAAAAGATGAATATCACAAGTTTTTGAACAAAGAACTTTTCTTGGAAGAGAAAGTTTTGAACAAAAACTTTTAGAAAGATAAAGAGAAGATGAAACAGAAAAATTGTTGAAAGAGATGAAAGAAAATATTAAAAGATGATTGAAATAAATGATTGAGATAATTGATAGAAAGATTGCTTAAAAAGATTGATTGAAAATACAAAACAAAGTCTTGCTTTTATAGACTCTTCATGTCTGGTCAAGAGAACCATTTTGAAGAGTTATAACTTTTAGAAAAACTTAAAACCAATTTGAAAAAGTCAAAAACCATTTGAAGAGTTACATCTTTTGATTTATTCAGAAACAACCACTGGTAATCGATTACCCAATCAGTGTAATCGATTACACAAAGCTTTTATGTGAAAGGATGTGACTCTTCACATTTGAATTTGAATTTCAACATTCAAAGGCACTGGTAATCGATTACCAAAACATTGTAATCGATTACAGCTTTTTGAAATTAATTGGAACGTTGTAAATTCAATTTGAAAACTTTTTCGAAACATTTTTGCTACTGGTAATCGATTACAACAATCTGGTATTCGATTACTAGAGAGTAAAAAACTCTTTGGTAAACATGTTTTGAGAAAAATCATGTGCTACTCAATTTTTGAGAAAAACTTTTCATACTTATCTTGATTAAGCCTTCTCTTGATTCTTGAATCTTGAGTCTTGAATCTTGATCTTGATTCTTGAGATCTTGAACCTTGAATCTTGATTCTTGACTCTAAACTTTCTTCTTGAGTCTTGAATTCTTCTTGATTCTTATCTTGAACTCTTGAATTGTTCTTAATTCACTTGAGTTGTTCTTTGATTGATCTTTGATTCACTTGAGTTATTCTTTGATTGATCTTTGAGCTTTTTGTCATCACCTTTGTCATCATCTTTTGTTATCATCAAAACACCTTTGATTCACCATGAAGCTTTGCTTCTACAGACGGCAGTGGAGCCATTTGACATTTAATCAATCAATTGAAATGTTGATCCTAGGGTTTGTGCCTTTCTTTTTTGTTTAAAGACTTTGATTATTCTGCACAGCAAGAAAATATATGGCTTTGGGATCAATCGTGTGCCCCATTGAAGGATGACAATGGATTGTCACACTTTGGTATATGACCAAGTGAAACTTTCCTGATAGAGTGATGCCAAGGGTCTATCGATCCTGTTGAAACTTGATGACATGGGCGGATCCCGAAAGAATTTATACAACAAAGGCCACCCTTGGATTCAAAAGGAATCCTAAGGAGTCTGCATGAGCGACTAAAATTAGATGTACCCTACTATCACAATTGTCTTTGGGCATTTTCCACAAGCTCCTGATCGAATGAGTTTTCTTCTCATATGTGGAAGTGCGAAACTTCAAGGTTTCTCTTCTCTTTTTTATATTATTTTTTAACAATCACAAGCGTGTGCGGGTTCCATTCCAGAATCCCAACTTAAAAGAAAAAAAATAGTCATTCCTTGATCCACATGGGTTTTATTGGGCTTGTAACGTGGTCAGGGGTAAGAGGGCTATGAAAGAAAGGATCAGAGAGGCTCAAAGAGTGTTTAAGGGTTATATTGAGTAAGAACCTCGAGAGCGTTGCTTGTACTTTTATTCATTTCAATTTTTGGGTTGGGCTTTACTCCTTTTGTCTTATACATTAATCCTTATTGCACTTTTGTTCCTTCCTTGTAAAATCTGGAGATCTTTTGTCTCCTTTTTTCTTCACTCGCCTTTGGCGGATTTTATTTTCTTTTTCTTTTCATTGTTGCCCAACTTCATGCATGTGTTGTTTGCATTGCTCTTCCTGGTGATTCCTACTTGGGGTTTCTATTTTGTTTTTGTTGTTTTTAGTTTTTAGAAAAGAAATATGCTTTGGCTCGGAGGGGGTAGCAAGGGATAGGTTAGTGTTTGGGATGTTGAAACACGGCCATGTGTCATTTCAAATCTTGACTAAATACTTTTATAGTTCGGATTTTGGGACCAAACCCCTGATAAATATGCTCCTGATTGTTTTTTCCCTTTTTTTTATTACCCAAATTTTTGCCTAGGCCGCCCTTTCGGGTTTTCAACCTATCAAGTGAGAACTTCTGATCTGCCCCTAGGTTCGCTTGAGGCTCATGCATGGTGCCTCTCATTGCCCCAGTGTAGGGCTCTGAGGTATCTATTGTTTTCTTTTGTCATGACCTTGTAGCAAGGAAAAAAATGAAAGAAATCGTGCAGGTTTTCGAAAATGAATTTTCAAGGATGAGAAATATTTAAAATATTTTCAATTGATAGATTAAGTCGAATGACTCTGGTTCTTGACAACTTACTTTTCTCTCAAAAGACAACTTTTAAGAATGATAAAATGAGGTTGCATGAATGTTTGTACTTCTTGTTTTTTATTTGAAACACAGTCTATCAAACGTTTTTTTTTTACTTTACTCGTCGTTTACGACACCCCCACCAAATGTGTAGAACGAACAATTTCTGATTGAACAGACTAGGAGATCAACTCAAGAGTGCAAGTCACTTGGGAAAACAAACCAACGACGTACATTCACATTCTATTGAATGTTAAATAAATACGCAAAGATGTAATTGTGAGAGAATGAGAGGCAAGGACATCAAATTTATCCATATTATTAGCATTGTGACTGTTGTTTACAGTAATGGCATAAACTCGAAAATCCTAGTGAGTCATTGGAGACATCTAACAACAACCTTCAAATTGCCCCATGCATAGTGTCGTTTGACAACATTAGAATTCACAAGCGATTGTCCTCCTCGAATTTTAGCCAGCCCGCATCAATTAGACTTTGCACCTAATGTTTTAGGGTCACACAATGCTTAATGGAATGCCCCGGAACTCCTCCATGATAAGCACATGTTGCATTCAAGTTGTATCCTCGGGAAAATGGAGGTTGAGAAATCTTAGTTGGGATTATGGCTACCATTACATTATTGTGTAGATATAGGAGTAAGTTAGCATACGACACCGAAATCGGGGTGAATTCTACAGGCTTCTTTTTTGGAAAATTCCTTCCCCGGTTGGTGTTTTGGTTCGTATTAAGGGTGGTGTTTGGCCTCGGATGTGCAACAGGCGGGTTTTGTGGCTGATTTAGGGGTGGCCCTTGTGGATGATTGGGTGTTCTTGGTTGGTAGGGTGGTGGGTAATGAGAAGGGCTGATGTTGGCTGAGTATTGATATTGTTGAGCTAATGAGAAATTTGGCCCTGTAGGACCGACAATCACATCATGGGTTCCTCCCTCCTTCTTATTCTCTCCATTTGCCCTAGGCTTTCTATTCATCAAAGCAACATAATCAAATTTTCCTCTTCTCAGTCCCACTTCGATCCTTTCACTAGCAAACACTAAATCTGCAAAGCTTATAGGCATGTAAGCCACCATTTTCTCATAGTAGAACACCGGTAACGTGTCCACTATTATTGTTATCATCTCCCTCTCCATCATTGGGGGCGCTACTTGAGTTGCTAGATCCCTCCACCTTTGGGCGTATTCTTTGAAAGATTCATGCTCCCTCTTACACTTGTTCTGTAGCTGTATTCTATCCGGAGTCATATCAAAATTGTACTGATACTGCCTAATGAAGGAAACCATTATGTCCTTCTAGGAACGGACCCGTGAAGGTTCCAAACAAGTATACCAGGTGATGGCTGCCCCAATAAGACTTTCCTAGAAGAAATGCATCAATAATTTTTCATCTTTCGCATATGCCCCTATTTTCCTGTAGTACATCCTCAGGTGATTCTTGGGGCAAGTAGTCCCCTTATACTTTATCGAAATCCGACACCTTGAACTTCGGAGGAATAACCATGTCGGGCACTAGGCACAACTCTGCCATGTCAGCAAAGGCATAATTTCTGCCTCCTTCAATGACCCTCATCCTTTCCTCTATATGATCAAATTTCTCCCTTTCCACCATAGCAGGAGGCCCTCCTCCCATTGCAAAATGTAAGGGTTGGGATTGTGGGCGATATTAAGCCCCCCCCCCCCCCCCAAAGTGTTTGGCAGGGGTACGCCACAAAATGCCTACCCCTCAGTGGCATATACGAGGTGAGGCTCAAAGTCAGCTAGAGTTTGGTCTCAGGGTACTTCATATGTCTCTCCCATGGGTTAAGGGACCTGTGCATGACCAAATTGGGGTTGTTGTCTCTTAATGGGTATGGGAGCGGAGTTATCGACATTCTCATTGGGAGTGTGTGCAACATTGGGTGGTGCATAGTTGGGAGGCAAGCCATATGGTGGGAAGGAATGCTTGCTCTGGACCTGCACAAAATGGGGGCTTCCCGTACTTCCCAATGCTTCGCCTCCCTAACCTACCATATTCGAGACTGGATGATTTACTTGATTGAGGCCAGATGGGTGAGTCGGGTCCACCTCATGGCGGTACTTGCAACAACGATTGTAGTCGTGTTGACCTCCATCATTTTTCTCATACTCATCAAGCCTTCCATCATTGTGGTCATTTGCTCTTTCATGGCCCCCATGTCGACCTTCATCTGTTCCTGTACCTCCTTTATTTCACTCATCATTCTAGCTTTGGCATGCGTTTGAAAAGGGCGTCTTAAAGCACATTCTTTCCTTTTGATTACAATGATTACAGTTCTGATTTCAAGGATAGAATGCAATGAGCAATGCAACCAATGTGAAAAGAAAAAAAAAGCATGGATGTATGTGAATGATACAACATTGAAGTATTGCAAATTTTACACAGGACATTCAGTAGAACATAAGGTCGAATCAATTCATATTTTCATTAAAACAACATTGTTCATTACATCTTGTTAGAGTCAAAGTGCAACTGGAAATAAAACATGGACATCAACAATCCCTAATTTTGTAAATTACTTAGCTCAATCATGTGTTGGCAGTAGCCAAAGAAGCTATGTAAACTCAATCCATCTTTTGCCCCAACTTTTGCAAGCTGGTTACTTCCATACTTGACCTTGACTTGATGAAAACCTTTTCTTAAAAGCATATGCTTGGTTCAACCCCATAATCCAAGGAATAGAAATTTTGATTGTCAATACTTTGACAACCTATCATAGAGATGAATGATCAGGGCATACTTATGCTATGCATGACAAACATATTTATCAAACTGACACAAGACTCCCGAAAGACCACCTTCTCTTATAAATAATGCATTGGGTACCATGTTCATGCGATTTTCAATCATTTTTTAAGAGAAATGAGTGTATAATCCCAACATGGTTTATTTATAGCTATCATTATGGTACCCAACACATGTAACTAAGATTGTGGTGTAAACTTTCATGCTTCATTGTGACTTTCTTTTTGTTCTTTTTTTTAAAAAAAATTTGGAAAATGCAAGGAATGAGCAACTATGTGTTAGGATCATGCATGAGTAAACATAACATGCAGACGATGAAAATAGAATGTATGCAATTGGCAGAACAAAAGCATGCTAAATGAAGATGCATGATAATGCAATGACTTATGCAAATGCAACGCATGAATATGATAAATGCATAAATGATATGTCCATTATGATGCCATGAAGAGATGCATGATGCGATCAAGGAACAAGCTAGAGTGAGTTTACTTTGTGCCCCTTGTCATACCCTAATTTCGTCCGGGGACCATCCGTTTGTTGGGATGTGACCCTCATTTGACCACTTCGAGGTACTTGACATCCATCGTTAGGCAATCCATGAAGTTCTATGACATGCCGGAAGTCAAAAGAAAGCATTGTTGCACAATCCGTGAAGTTCCGTGACATGCCGGAAGTCAAAAGAAAGCATTGTTGCACAATCCGTGAAGTTCCGTAACATTCCAGAAGCCAAAAAATGGATGATTACGTAATCCGTAAGGTTTCGTGACATTACGAAAAGAAAACAAGTATCGTTACGTAATTCGTAAAGTTCCGTAACGTTACGGAAAAAGAATCAGCAAAAAAGGCAGGGGGTGTATTTAGTAAATAGGGGGTACAAATAGTAATCAGGCCCACTTGGGCCTTCTAGGAAATTCCACCAGAAGGCGGTGCCTTTTGGAGGAAGCAACATAGCTCGCCTGGGCGAGCTAGGTGGCAAGCTCCTCCCTCTTTCCCCCTATAAATAGGGGGAGGAGGGCAGAACAAAAATGTTCAACCCTCCTAGTATCTGAGAATCACTTAAAATTAGTGAGAAAAATTGTTTCCGTGAAGAAAATCCAAGCCGAGGGGCTTCCGAGACGTTTCCGTGGGTGATTTCGCGAAGATTTTTCGTCGTTCTTCATCGTTCTTCGTCGCTCTTCGGTCTTCAACTGGTAAGTTCCTGAAATCGAACTTTTCAATTCATTCTATGTACCCTTAGTGGTCTCCACTTGTTTCGCGTGCTTTTATTTTTATTTCATTTACTTTCCGTACCCCCTTTTGACGTGCTTTAGTTATTTATTTAAGTCATTTTCTTGCCTAATCAAAAACTAAAATAAATTTTCACCGATCATTCGTATTGTAGCATCTTTTAATTTCTGTTAAAATAAAATCCGACCGTTCGATCATGCCGTAACCACGTTTTAAACCAAAAAAAGAGGAAAAATAATAATATAATAATAAAAAAAATATCTTTTAGTAAAATAATCAAAAAAATCAATCGGTCATTTTTTTCTTTGGGATTTTCCTTTCTTAATTGAATTGACTAATAACCAAAGTGAAACTAAGGCTAAAATCAATTCATGAATCAAACTTTTGTCATCACCTAAAAAGTCATTTTTAAGGTCCAATGCCTTGAAATGGTCTTTTCCGCTTTTATTGGTTAAACGTGGATTTCTAAAAGCCTAAAATCAACACGTAGCTTTGTTACCTCTTTCAAAAAACCAAGAGATCATTAATGGTCCAATGCCTTAATATTTTCTCTCTTTTCAAAAGAATCAAAAGATCGTTTAATGGTCCAACGCCTTAAATGGCCCTTCCGTTCAATAAAAATATATCATGCAAAAAAGGGATAAAAACAATTTAACCAACGTTTAGTTCTCGAAGAACTATGTAGGTTTGATTTCCCTATCACAATTGAGGAATACATAGGAGCAAGGGAAACACCCTTGTCGACCACAAAAAGATAAAAAAATATAAAAAGGCATAAAAAGACATAAGCGTAAAAAGGGGAAGATAAAACAAATTGAAGTCATATTTGCACACTTGATTAAAGGCTGTCGTCCCTTGTGACGGACGCGAAGGGTGCTAATACCTTCCCTGTGCGTAAATACAACTCTCGAACCTTTCACTTAAAGTTTGTAGACCACGCCTTTTCCGGTTTTTCTGACGTTTTCTTCAAATAAATGTTGGTGGCGACTCCACGCATTTTCCTTCCTTGGAAGACGCACCCATGAGTCTCGCATCGCCCTCCCTTCGAAGGGTAGGTTGCGACACCCCTGATTCAGGAACCTAATGGAAAGGATCCAAAAGTCCACTTCTAGTGACAACTCCCAAGGGTACTTTCATGTAACCTTACCAGTCTCTAGAGATATCATCCTCTTAGATAATACATTGTGGCGATAGGGACTATCAGCGACAATGCATCACCATGAGAGGAAAACTCTAGATGAGACTTCACTGTTATCAAGCGAGTCGGAGATCCAGCATGACAACAGATCTACCTCCACTCCCTATGGCTCACACAGACCCGGGTATCGGGCCCAACATCTAAAGGTGTGTGAAAAAAGTGTAGGTGTCACGTGTGAACAGAGCAACCTAAGTATAGCACATGTCATCTATCCTATGATTCAATGGCACAAATTATTTCAAACCACGAAAGTAGTAGATACACATATACACACCAAGAGGCAACAACATGGCAAATGTTATATACCAATACGGACAAAACAAAGGATAAAAGAGAAAAGGGAACATAAATAGAGAAAAAGTCACAATAAAAAATGCACACTAGTCAAATGGCTTAACTCTTTAACAAGTCCCCAGTGGAGTCGCCATCTATCGCAACCTACCTCATGACGAGACGACGAAAGCAAAATAAATAAGTAAAAGTGTGTTTGTCTCCTAGGGAGAAAATGAGTGGAGTCACCACCAACGTTTATTCGAGGAAAACTTTAGAAAAACCAAAAAGAGGTATGCAAATATTGAAAAGAAGGGTTCGGGAGTTGTTTACACATAGGGAAGGTATTAGCACTCCACGCACCCGTCACAAGGGATAACAACCTTTAATCGAGTGTGCACAACGTGACTTCAAGATTATTTATTTTCCCTTTTTATGTTGTTTTTTTTACTTTTTGGAATCGACAAGGGGTTGCCCTTGCTCCGATAGATCCTCAGGCGCGATGAGGAATTCAAACCTACGTAGTTCTTTAAGTCTAAATATTTGTGTGTTAAATTGATTTTATGTTTTTGAAAGATTTATTTTAATTGCGAACAAAGAGTCATTTAAGGTGGTGGACCTTGAAACGATGTTTTAAATTTTGAAAGGTGGAAAGAATCGTTAAGGCGTTGGACCTTAAAACGATCTCAAGTGATATTTGATGAAATGAAGTTTAGTTATGAGTTGGTTTTATCTTGGTTTTATTTATTAACTTTCAATCTCTTTAAAGACAACTTTACAACACTAGTGGTCGGTTAAGATTGAACTTTACAAAGAAAAAACGAGACCGCCGATAATAGATGGAGAAGATGAATGTGCACATATTAACAAGGGGGGCCCCTAAGGGTACATAGATCACATTCAATCCTTAAAAACAAAACTAACCAACGATTGCACAATGAACATAGAACAAGAAAACGATGTAGGGAATGACCACGATTGCGATTCGATAGCACCTCGGCTTCGTTCCCTCTTCTTTCTTCTTCTTCTTCTTTCTCTCTTCTCTCAATTCTCTCCACTTCTGAACCTTGGAACCCCTTAAAAAAAACCCCTAGGATGCCTATTTATAGGCAAAAGGCCACTTTGGGGCGGTTATAGCTCGCCCAGGCGAGCTGAACCTTAGCCCTGAAGCAACTAGCTCACCCAGGCAAGCTAATTTCTTAACCATGAAGTTATTTGATGGCCCAGGCGAGCCAGATGCTAGCCTGGGCGAGCTAGGGTCCAGAAAAATCCAACAAAAAGACCCTTTTCCCCCTTCCTTGGTATCCTTTCATATTTTTTATCAAAACACTGAGTGATTCCTTGCTTTGAACTGTAACTGGCACTTAATATCGTAATCCGGTTAACAAGAATCAAAACATCAGTGAATGATAATCCCCGGACGGAATTTGGGTCTGACACCTGTCAAGCATTGTAGGACTAAACACATAGAAATAAGGCATTGTTTTCTTAGAGATCATGTGTTAGGTAATTGTTGCATTGAGTTCATAGATAGTGAGCATCAACTAGTTGACATATTCACTAAACCACTTGCTAGGGATAGGTTCTTCTTCATTAGAAATGAACTAGGCATATTAGATGGATCTAGCATAGAATGACATTTTGTTTAATGCATATTGTTTGTTGAATATTGCTATCCATATCACTTGATTTCTCTTTATGTATCTTAGTTTGTTGATTTGTGTGCTTACTCATTTGTTTTTCAGAAAATCACATGCTTTCCTTGGTTATTTCATGATTTCTCTTTGTTTTAATCAATTACTTTTTGTTTTAATTGATTACTGTGTGTTTGTTGTGTGATCAAATTTTCAAAACTTTGTGTTTTAACCGATTACCATTGCTTGGTATGTGTTTTCAGTTTTGAAAATCTTATGTTTTAATCGATTACCCTGTGTTTTAATCGATTACCATTTTTCATGTTTGTGGTGTTTTTGTTTAAAACTATTTGTTTTAATCAATTGCCTATCTTCTTAATCGATTACATGCATGTAAGTGTGAATTTCATGTGGATTTCATTTTGTTTTAATTGATTACTTAGCGTTTTAATCAATTACCATGGACTCAGGAGGAGTTTTTCTGGCATATTAAATCGATTACGCCGGTGTTTTAATCGACTACTTATAGCAGCTTTTGGTTTTAAGTGAAAACGAGGGCCAATTTAATCGATTACTATGTCATTTTAATCGATTAATTACATGTCTGTTGTGTGTAATCCATTACATTTATTCGTCTTGACCTCATCAAAACCTCCATTACTCTAGTATTTACTCCCGCCACCTACCTCAGCCAACCAGAATGTCACTTTCTCTCTATAAAAGGTAACCCTAACCTCTTCTCAGTGACACCAACACCTCCTCTAATCACCCATTTCTGAAGCCCTAACTTTCTTCAACCTTTGAACCCTTTGTTTCTCTTCTGAAGATGGCTAGCAACCCCTCCAGAACTTAGAAGAAGGCCAAGTCCTCTAAGAGGATGCAAGGAGAGTGCTTTCAGGCTGCTCTCAACAGGCTTGATACATGGTTCACAGAGAAGTGTAGAAGCAAGCTTCATGATGAATCAAGATTGAATCAAAGAGTTTTGATGATTACAAAGATGATGACAAAAAGCTCAGAAGTCAAGAACACTTCATGATAACAAAGATGATGATCTCAAGAATCAAAGAATGAGTTTAAGATTGAATCAATAACACTTCAAGGTTCAAGAGAAAATTTGATTTCAGGAACCAAGTTTCAAGATTCAAGTTCCAAGAATCAAGATCAAGATTCAAGACTAAAGATTCAAGAATCAAGAGAAGACTCAATCAAGATAAGTATTAAAAAGTTTTTTCAAAAACTGAGTAGCACATGAATTTTTCTCAAAAACCTTTTACCAAAGAGTTTTTACTCTCTAGTAATCAATTACCAGATTATTGTAATCGATTACCAGTAGCAAAATGTTTTTCAAAAAGCTTTCAACTGAATTTACAACGTTCCAATTGATTTCAAAATGTTGTAATCGATTACAATGATTTGGTAATCGATTACCAGTGTGTTTGAACGTTGGAATTCAAATTAAATTGTAAAGAGTCACATCCTTTTACAAAAAAGCTTTGTGTAATCGATTACACTGATTTGGTAATCAATTACCAATGATAGTTTCTGAACAAAATCAAAAGATGTAACTCTTCCAATAGTTTTCAAGTTTTTTCTAAAAGTTATAACTTTTCCAAATGGTTTTTAAGTTTTTCTAAAGGTTATAACTCTTCTAATGGTCTATCTCTTAACTAGACTTGAAGATTCTATAAAAGAAAGGCTTTGATTTGCATTTTATTCATTCATTTCTTTAGACAACAAACTTTTGCCAATTGATTTTTGAATCTCTTTGAACTCCTTCTTCTTCTTCCTTTGCCAAAAGCTTTCTAAAGTTTTCTGGTTTTCCAAACCTTGAAAACAAAACTTATGCTATTCATCTTTTTCATTCCCTTCTCCCTTTGCCAAAAAGAATTCGCCAAGGACTAACCGCCTGAATTCTTTTTGTGTCTCTCTTCTCCCTTTTCCAAAAGAACGAAGGACTAACCGCTTGAATTCTTTTGATTCTTCCCTTTCCCGTATACAAAAGATTTCAAAGGACTAACCGCTTGAGAATTCTTTTGTATCCCCATTCACAATGTTTCAAAGGTTTAACTGCCTGAGAACTTTGTCTTAACACATTGGAGGGTACATCCTTTGTGGTACAAGTAGAGGGTACGTCTACTTGGGTTGTTGACTGAGAACAAGAGAGGGTACATCTCTTGTGGATCAGTTCTAGTAGAGGGTACATCCACTAGTTTGTTCAAAGAGAACAAGGGAGGGTACATCCCTTGTGGATCTTTGCTTGTAAAAGGATTTTTACAAGGTTGAAAAGAAATCTCAAGGACCGCAAGTCGCTTGGGGACTAGATGTAGGCACGAGTTGTTGCCGAATCAGTATAAAAACTCTTGTGTGTTTGTCTCCTTCTTCCTTACTCTTTTAATTTTCGTTGTGCACTTTAATTCTTGCTTTTACTTTTGGTTAAGTTTCTTTTCTATTCTTCATTTACTTAACAACATAGTAAAAGCCTTAGAAGAGTAAATTTTTAATTAGTAAAGGTTTAGGAATAATTAATTCAACCCCCCCTTCTTAATTATTCTGAGGCCACTTGATCCAACAAGAAGAATAAGAAGAACGAGTTCAAGATGATATACGCAGTGAAGAATGTGAGAAAACCCAAGTTTCTGGACTTGGAGTGGTTTTCTTAGCAAGGGTTTAACTTCCCTAATCTGCTTGAAGCACAGGGTCTATCCAAGCTTATGCAGATGAAATGAACTTCCTTTCCGGGGCTGGTGAAAGTCTTCTATACTTGTGCTCGCGCCAATATTGAAGGTAATCTATTTTCTATTGCTAATGGTGTAGAAATGGTTATCAATGCTACAGTTTGGAAAGAAGTAGCAAGAATGGACATGGGTGGAGTCCGCAAGTTTGAAGAATCTGCTGATGGTTACAACAAGATGCAGACTTACAGAAGTACGTTGCTTGACCCAACAAGGAATCTGAGGAATCGTGTAGGTGTAGGTGATTTAACTGCTGAAGACATAATGCTCATGTACCTCATGTTGGATCGAGTGGCCTCAGAATAATTAAGAAGGGGGGTTGAATTAATTATTCCTAATCCTTTACTAATTAAAAAATTACTCTTTTAAGGCTTTTACTAAATTGTTAAGAGAATGATGAGTAGAAGAGAAACTTAACAGAAAGTAAAAGTGGAAATTAAATGCACAGCGGAAAGTAAAAGAGTAGGGAAGAAGGAAACAAACACACAAGAGTTTTGATACTGGTTCGGCAACAACCCGTGCCTACATCCAGTCCCCAAGCGACCTGCGGTCCTTGAGATTTCTTTCAACCTTGTAAAAATCCTTTTACAAGCAAAGATCCACAAGGGATGTACCCTCCCTTGTTCTTTTTGAACCTAGTGGATGTACCCTCCACTAGAACTGATCCACAAGAGATGTACCCTCTCTTGTTCTCAGTCAAACCCAAGTAGATGTACCCTCTACTTGTACCACAAAGGATGTACCCTCCAATGTGTTGAGACAAAGATCTCAGGCTGTTAAACCTTTGATACTTTGTGAATGGGGATACAAAAGAATTCTCAGGCGGTTAGTCCTTTGAACACTTTTGTATAAGGGAATGGGAAGAATCAAAAGAATTCTCAGACTGTGTCGTTTTGAATTCTTTGACAAGGGAGAAGGGAGACACAAAAGAATTCAGGCGATTAGTCCTTTGTTCTTTTGGAAAAGGGAGAAGAGAGACACAAAAACAATTCAATCGGTTAGTCCTTGGCGAATTCTTTTTGGCAAAGGGAGAAGAGAATGAAAAGATGAATAGCACAAGTTTTCAAGGTTTAGAAAACCAGAAAACTTTAGAAAGCTTTTGGTACAAAGAAGAAGAAGAAGTTCAAAGAGATTCAAGGCTTGTAAAGGATTGTATAAGATTGATTGAAAAAGTGTATTGAAAAGCAAATCAAAGCCTTGCTTTTATAGACTCTTCATGTCTGGCCAAGAGAACCATTTAGAAGAGTTATAACTTTTAGAAAAACTTAAGACCAATTTGAAAAAGTAAAAAAAAAACATTTGAAGAGTTACATCTTTTGATTTATTCAGAAACAATCACTGGTAATCGATTACCAAATTAGTGTAATCGATTACACAAAGCTTTTGTGTGAAAGGATGTGACTCTTCACATTTGAATTTGAATTTTCAACGTTCAAAGGCACTGGTAATCGATTACCAAAACATTGTAATCGATTACAGCTTTTTGAAAATAATTGGAACGTTGTAAATTCAATTTGGAAACTTTTTCAAAACAATTTTGCTACTGGTAATCGATTACCAATCGATTACAACAATCTGGTAATCGATTACCAATCGATTACAACAATCTGGTAATCGATTACGAGAGAGTAAAAACTCTTTGGTAAAAGGTTTTGTCAAAAACTCATGTGCTATTCAAAGTTTTGAAAAACTTTTTAATACTTATCTTGATTGAGTCTTCTCTTCATTCTTGAATCTTGAGTCTTGAATCTTGATCTTGATTCTTGAGATCTTTGAACCTTGAATCTTGATTCTTGTCTCTAGACTTTCTTCTTGAGACTTGAACTCTTCTTGATTCTTATCTTGAACTCTTGAATTGTTCTTGGTTCACTTTAGTTGTTCTTTGATTGATCTTTGAGCTTTTTGTCATCACCTTTGTCATCACCTTTTGTTATCATCATTGTTATCATCAAAACACCTTTGAATCACCTTTGATTCACCATAAAGCTTTGCTTCTACACCTCATAACCTACATTCTCAAATCGAGGTCTAGCAACCACGCACAGGTAACTGACGATGATTTATAGATCATGTATGGTCTAAAATCAGGTATTCAAATGAATTGGGTACTTTTGGTTGAAGACATCATATTGAAGAGCCATCAGTTAGTGGATTATGAGTTTCCGTATGTTATGCTAGCCTCTAGATTCATTTATTATTTTAATATCGATGTTTCTAAGGAGATCATAGACTTTACCAAAGCATCTAATGAGATAACCTAAAGCATCTCAAGAATCTTGGGATGAGGTTTGTTGAACACGAATGGATCATGGCTGGAGAACCACCAGAAACAGCAAACATGGACCAGATGGAAGAAGAAGTGGAAGATGAAGCTCAACAAGAGCCTGTGCACCAATGGAGTCATTTTGAGCCTTTTACGATTCATAAGATGGATGCCATGCTTCACCTCCATCAAGAGCACTCAATCGATGTTCACAGCACCTTAGAAAACATCACCACTAGGCTAGAGAACATAGAAACTAAGCTAACCCTTAGTAACCTTCTTAACCCTGATGAGGATGAAGCGTAGTTATGTTCTTGTGCTTGGTTTTGTTGTCCGTTGATCTTTTTTGTTATGTCTTGTTCTGTTTGTCTTTGTCTTATAATGATAATTAAGTTTTTTATGATCTATGATTAATGAATTGTAGTGGTTCATGATTAATGAAATGCTAAGGTTTTTATTTCCCTTCAGTTTGTATGTTCTGTGTTGTGTATAAGTTCAAAATTTTTGGCCTTGTTAATGCCAAAAGGGGGATGAACTGCATATTTGCATAAGGGGAGATATGAACTGTTGCATATGCATTGCATATTTTCTTGCATTGTATTACATAAGCATTTGGGAGATGAACTAGCATATTGCATTACATTAGCATCAGTAAAATTATATAGTAAGATATATGATGATGATGATGATATGAATTGATCCTTTCTTAAGTGTTAAGAATTTTCAGGATTGATTAAGAAAATCAAGTCTCTAATCTCAAGACTCAAATCCTCCAAATGCACTCAATGTCATATTCAAGTTTGGCATCATCAAAGCCAAAAAAGGGGAGTTTGTTAGAAATAGGGGGAGCAACATGAACAACATGAAGACTAAAGCTTGAAGCTTAGAGAAAAGCTTGAAGCTTAGAGAAAAGCTTGAAGATGTTTGTCTTTTACATGCTCAACTCCCTTGAGTAACATTTGTATTGGTTGTTATATTGAATGTTACATCTTAGTCCATATCATATCTTTTGTGCATCATGCATCATCATGAGTAAGTGAGAAGAAAAATTTCTAAGTTAGAAAAGTTTCTTCAGAAAGCAAAACTCTCTGTTTTAATCGATTATAACATTATCGTAATCAATTACATAAGTTGTCTGAAGCTTGCAAAGTTATGTCTCGTATTATTTTAATTGATTCTCATAATCGATTACACAGTTGTTTTTGAGACAATGACTAATTTATTCATTCAGGAGTCTCTGTTTTAATTGATTACTTCTCTTTCTATAAGTAGTTCAAAAGTGAACAAGAACACTTTAATCGATTACTTTAAGTATTTAATCGATTAGATTGTTCTTGAGTTATTTTCAGGTTTTGGGAAGAACACTTTAATCAATTAAAAAGATAATCTAATCAATTAATTCATTGAATTAATCGATTACCTTGTAGATTTAATCGATTACAGGCGATTATAATTGTTTTCTCTATAAATAACCATCTTGTGTTCTCTTCTAAATATATCTCAAAATCTCGAAAATAACACAATAAGCCTCTGAATGAGCTCAAACACATGTTGTTATTAGTTAAAGAAAGAAGAGAAAAAAAGTGCTTAGAAGAAGTAACTCACACCTTCAAATCTTTTGATTGTGAAGATCTTTTTGTGATAAGTGAGTTGCGTCACTTTCTTGAGTTCAAGAAGAACAAATCTTCAGTCAAGCAAGGTTTTACGGAAAAGATTGATCAGGTTGTGTCTATCTTTACTTTTGGTTTTCATGTATTATTTTTTACACATCCTTTTGTTTGTACATGAATCACTTAGGGCATACTAGAATAGGTGTTTCTAGTTTGGACTAAGAATAGGGTTCTCTTAGGATTTTATTCACAAAGGACCCTAGTGATGGGTGCCTAAATCTCTTTTTTCCGTGGTGGGACTTGTGGATTGGTTGTGATTGCTTGTGAGGATTCTTTATGCATAGTGAAAATCTAATTCTAGTTTTGGATTAGATAACTGGATTAGCTTCTCTAGTGATAGAGAGTGAACCGGTATAAAAAGGTTGTGTATCTCTTCTCTTGATTTGATGTTTATCTCTCATTCAAGTATTAATCAGTTTTCAAAAAGGTTTAAGATATATCTTTGTGAAAGAAAGAACTCTAATAAAGGATATTGTGCAAAGGGTGGATTGATTGAATTGGATTTATGAAAAGTGTTGTGATACGATCCTACAAAAGAAGTTCTTTTGTAACTCTGGTTTTAAAAGTTCGTTTTGTTTTGAAAGCCAATTCACCCCCCTCCCCCCCCCCCCCCCTCTTGGTTTGTTGAGTACCATTATCTTTTTCAAGTTTTCCCCCCAACAGAACTTGGTAGTCATGTGCTCAATACCAAAGAGAGTTTGAACACACTCATCACATAGGTGGGGATTGCCTAAACCATTGATTTGATGAAAGTTTCACGACCTGTCCTATATAGAAATCTTTCTTTCTATCCCTTAAATTTTTTCCAAACCTAGGACTTTGTTCTTCCAATGAGGGCTGACAACCCCAAATACCTATCATGATCAGCCACAACCTTAACATTCATGGGGTTGCTAGTTCAATAGGTCGAATAATGAGCACATTTCAACTAAAAGAAATAGTTGTCTTGGATAGGTTAATTCTTTGGATGGAAGCTCTCTCATAGGCATTAATAATCTTCGGGATCTGGGTAGCCTCTTGTTAAGAAGCTCTTGCAAAGATGATGTTGTCATCCAAAAAAATAGAAAGTGTGAAATAGGAGGGGAATTTCGGCTAACCTTACACCATGTAGGAACTAGTTAGCAACAACTTGAGAAATCAAAGCAAAGAAATGTTGGATCTAGTGGCCTCGTAATAATTAAGAAGGTGGGGTTGAATTAATTATGAACGTGTCTTGACTAATTAAAAATTTATCCTTCTTAATGTTACTAGATTCAATTAGGCTTTACTACTAAGTTATGAGGAAGTAAAGAACAAAAACAATAACTTAGACAAAAGTAAAGCGGAAATAAAAAGTACACAACAGAAATTAAAGAGTGTAGGGAGGAAGAAGACAGACACAAGATTTATACTGGTTCGGTCACAACCCGTGCCTACATCCAGTCCCCAAGCAACCACCGGTTCTTGAGATTTCCAATAACCTTGTAAAATCCTTTACAAGCAAAGATCCACAAGGGATGTACCCTCCCTTGTTCTCTTTGAACAACCAAGTGGATGTACACTCCACTTGAACTGATCCACAAGAGATGTACCCTCTCTTGTTCTCAGTATCACAACCCAAGTAGATGTACGCTCTACTTGTATCACAAAGGATGTACGCTCCAATGTGTTAAGACAAAGAATTCTTAGGCGGTTAGTCCCTTGAATCTTTGTAAGGGGAAACAAAAGATATCTCAGGCGGTTAGTCCTTTGAAATCTTTTGTCAAGAAGGAGAAGGGAAGAAACAAAAGAATTCTTAGGCGGTTAGTCCTTTGAATCTTTTGACAAGAGAGAAGGAATGAAGAAAAAGAATAGCACAAGTTTTTTATCAATGAACTTTTCTTGAAAGAGAAAGTATTGAACAAAAACTTTTAGAAAGATGAAGGAAATCTGTTATGCATAAAAGGAAATCAGTTTCTTTAAATTCGTGCCATGGTCACATATTTATAATCACTTGATGACTCAAGTTAAAGTTTGTGACTCTTGACAATTTCTTTAAAACTAGTCATTTTTTAAAAGTTGTGACCCTTTTGAAAACTAGTTACTTTAAAAGTTGTGACTTTTAAAAAACTCTTCAGAAACAAGTCACTTTAAGAATTGTGACTTTTGGTAATTTATTTTTTGAAATCAGTCACTGGTAATCGATTACCATCATGGTATAATCAATTACACATCAACATATATGACTCTTCATGTTTAAATTTGAAAATCAAAACATTTAGAAACACTGGTAATCGATTACAAGTATTGTGTAATCGATTACACAAGTTTGAAATGATTTGAAAAAGTTTTATCACAAGTTGTGACTCTTGAAATTTGAAATCTAACATTTTAAAACATTGGTAATCGATTACATGATAATGGTAATCGATTACAGCTTTGTAAATCAGTTTTGAAAACAAAGTTGGCTACTGGTAATCAATTACTACCTTCTGGTAATCGATTACCAGAGAGTAAAACTCTTTGGTAAAAGATTTTTCTTTTTGAAAAATTCTTGTGCTATTCAATGTTTTGAAAAACTCTTTTAATACTTATCTTGGTTGAGTCTTCTCTTGATTTTTGAATCTTGAGTCTTGAATCTTAAATCTTGATCTTGATTATTCTTGAATCTTGCTTGACTCTTGATTCTTTTGAACTTGCTTGACTCTTGATTCTTTGGCATCATCAAAATAATCTTGGAAGGCATTGCTTCCATAAGAAAGCTTTCACGCAAGGAATGAACATAGGGAGAGAAGGGGTCTCCCTGTCTTAGACCTCTTTGGGATTTGAAATCTTGTCTTGATTGACCAATCATAAGAACCACAAAAAATGCAGTAGAGACACATCTATGGATCCGGTGGCACAACTTTTCTATGAAGCCTAACTTTGAGAATACCTTGTAAAAAATCTCATTCTACTAAATCATATGCCTTGGACATGTCAAGTTTCATCACCATAAAACCTTTTCTACCTGACAACCTAGTCTTCATATGGTGGAAACATTCGAAAGCCACCAAGGCGTTGTCCATCATAAGGCACCCCAACACAAATGCACTTTGGAACTCATCTAGAATCTAAGGAAGAATCTGCTTTAGTTGATTGATTATAGTCTTTGTAACTATCTTGAAGATGTCGTACAAAGACTAATGGGTTGGAACTCAACATGGTTTGTTGGGTTTTTAAGTGGCTTTTTCCATCAGGTGAAGATATAACCAATGTAAAAAGTGATTTATTACATCAGTTGAAGTTATAACCGATGTAAAAAGTTCCTTTTTTACATTGGTTATAACTATAACCAATGTAACCCCACATATAGTTTTCAAACTACACTTTTTACGTTAATAGTTTTTTATTTTTACCTATTTTTGTAAAAAGTCGTGAAGATGTTGCAGACCATCAAGTGTAGTAAAAAGAAATCTCTAATTATTAATGTGATGTTCCTAGCCCAAATGTGTGTATCGTATAAGTAGAGATATAAGGCAAATTGGATGATTAAGAGAGAAGGGAAGAGAGAAAAGGTCATGGGTTTGATCCCTTCTCCTAACAAAATTAACATTATAACAAACTAATATTTGCCAATAAAAAAAATTGTACATCGTATAAGTCTCATAACTCGCTCAATCACAAGTGGTCCTCAATCTATCTCAGTAATGCTTCAGTATTTCATGTATCTCTTTTCTTTGGACACTACATAATAGTACATATGCTTTTTTTTTAATTGTTCTTGATTGAGGTATTAAAAGAAAAAATCTTATAAGCATGATTATGCATGTGTTATGTTGAATGTTTTTACTTCATATAGATGATCTTGATGGTTTCCTATGATGGCATACTCTTCCAATGTTTTTAATTGTTCCGATGATATGTTATGCAATTATTAAGATGACCTAATTCAATATTTATAGCATTATGTTTATATATATTTACAGTTAGGGAAAGATGATTTCATCTTAGTCTTGTGTTCATGAATTGAAGTGTATTTGAATATCTTAAAATATTTGGCTATTTTTTTACTAATTAATCATTAGGAAATTAAGGCAAGAATCATTCCCCTGACTGGCCTTCTCGTTTGGTTTGATTAGGACAATTCTTATTGTCAAACCTAGTGACACAAATAGCTTTTAACATTTTTTACGTTTTTTCATTTGATTTGGTATTTTTTAATTTAATAATATATTAAATGATACTCTTTATTTTTGAAACTTAAATTATAATATTTGTTGAATCATGTGAACTTACAATTTAATGTGCTCACCAATTCTTAAATTATGCTATGTGCATAAAGTTAAATTGAGTATAGAATTGAAGGTGATGACTTTATTGATGTATAAATTTTATTATGCTCTTTGAACATATGATAATAGTTCTTATATATTATCAATTGTATCTTTCAACTATTTGTGTATATACATATTTGTCAATTGATAAAAGTTTGTGCTTCTAGCTATTCTTTCTTTAAATTATTTATCTATCTATGTAGCATGGTTGCATTGGTTGTTCTATGTTGCAATGCACATAGTGAATTATTGATATGCAACTTTTTGGAATTCCTAAGTAAGCAACTCATGTTGTTCCATATCAATATATCATGGTGTTTATTATATTCTCAATGACATAGGCACAAGGTTGTGCTATACATACATGCACAAAGTTCCTTAAATATTGCTTATATATTAATGTATGTTTGGCTTAATGGCTTCACAAGTTATAAGCATGATAAAATATGTCATCAACATCATATTGAGATTTCTATATCATTGGTTGGACACTCTATTTGGTTCAAAGTAGGTTCCTGATATTGTCATATTTATTGAATGGAAAAACCACATCAATGGTTTATGTGTGTTGAGGCTGACTCATTATGAATGTTTCAACATGTGACAAACTTGATATAAAATCAAACGGCTTGTACCTAGGTCTGAAAGAAATCTTCCAAATTCGCTTACAAAACAAAGACTAACATGTTAGCACATATTTAAGTCATATAGGGGATTGGGCCTAGAGTCCATCAATCAGTCACAACAATGGACACCCGTCTTTGTGTGATTGACGATCTCATGAATGGAATTCAACCGATAACAATGAAGTTATTTGTTGGTTAAAGTACATCGAAATTATTATTTTTGTATAGTCGTTTCAATTCTCATTCCTATGATGAGGTGTACGGTAAACTTAGGCAATTATAAGGTTGATGTATACATATTTAATTTAATGAATAGATCATTTTAAATGATAGTTGATTGTGTGGTGCTGGTCATAGATCACTCGTTGAGGGTTCACCTAGTAAGTGTAGTGGTGGGCTATCACTATGAGATATAGGCTAATATCTAAGTGACACTCATGAAAACAAAATACATTTGCAAGGTCGTGTAACACACAACCATTGATTAGAACTCAAATGAACACCTACAATATATTATGTTGTGTTCTAAAGCTTGGTGAAAGGAATGTAGTTCAACACAATCAATCAAGTATCTACATTTTTTCTCAAACCCAGACGGTTGTACTAAAAACCCAATTATGCTCAATTAAAAATATTTTCAGTGTACTCCTTCATTTCTTTGTATTATTTCATTTTTTTAAAAAAATTTAAATTAATGTGGGATTGCTGGAAAATATTTCTTATAATTTAAAATTTAAAGTTAAAAATATTTTTTCTTTTATGAGCCTTGTTTTAGAAAATAAAATGTTTTTTTTTTCAAAATTAGTTTTTTTAATCTTAAAGCTTTCCCCTATCTTTTGTTTTCCATATCTTTTTCCTATCTTTTGGGAAGTTATAGTTTTACTGAGTCAAATTATTTTCTTAACGTTATAAGCCTTTGCTCTTTAAGGAAATTTTATCATGTAATTCTGTTATTATTTTATGAACGTCACAACGTCAATTATGCACGTTATTGGGTCAGCTTCAGTTTTCTTACATTGTAACGTTAAATATATAGTTTCCTGCTCACAAAACATACGAGACAATACACTAGAAATACATATACTGATAAAGCTATCGTTCAATATAAAATTCTATTGCTATATAAAAATGTTTTGGAGCATTAATGTTTTTTTGTTCAAGAATCCTTCGTTCCACATACTACGGATCATTTTCTCTCTAAGGAGATACCGCATAACGTACTTTAACCTAGATTTTCTTAAACTCATTTCTATTTTATTTTTTTCCTTTGTATTAATTGTTTATTATAAGTATTGTATGTGTTATGATTATATAATACACTGCTATGTTTGTTGTATCTGTCTATCTGACTTCCTAATTCTTTTTATCTAACATTATAGAGCAAATTATATTTATGAAGAACTAAAAATAAATTTAAATCTTAAATAATTAATTTTTTTTAATAAAACATTTGATAGAAATTTTTAAACTTGCTCTCATGTATTAAACTAATTATCACTAGAAGATACATGTAATCTCAAATTAAACAAAAAAAAAATATATAGTTTGAACTTGAATTATCTATATTAGAGGAAATACTAGCAACACTCTCTAAATCTTTATAAAATTCTAACAGTCTCTACATTGACTAAAATTTATTAAAAATTATGTTTTTGTAAATTTCACTTATTATTTAATGATTATCTCTTAATTTAGAAGACTCACTAAAATTTATTATTTCTATTAAATTTCGAACAATAGAGAGGATTAGAAAAAAGAATGTTAGACTGTATTGCTAAAATTCCTCTCGATTAATCAACGTGAATTCGTTTGTCTAATAAAACGTGAACTTGATCAAATTTTCAACCCAAATAGTTGAATCTTATCTTTACTGTTTATACCTTTGCTGTGAAGGCTATCTTTATATCAATGCATTTCGAAGATCATTCTCATGTGAGATTAAGAGCACAAAAGTTACCTCCAACCATAGGAAAAAATTTACTTTCCTCACACTCAGGCATAATTACAAAAAAATATTGCAGAATATCCTCGTAAAACAATGATACAACAGCAGCAAAAACGCCTCAGCACATGAAAAAGACACTAATCTTAACTATCTAAATGTTACAACAGTTTCCACAGGAATACCAGCATAAACACATCAAACCGGTAAAGCCTGCTCGTTCTATAAGAAATCAAATATCTAACATCAATGACCTAGGTGCACCATCTCAATGGGGCACATGCCACTCACTAGTAACCATCAACAAAACAATTACACATACATACACACACGTGGCATTCTACTATGAGTAAGAAAGTGGTTTTTCGAAACTTTCAGTGCCTGTGAGAATGCTTCCGGCTGCTATAAGTAACCTCTTTCTCTTCCCCATTCCGTCTACGCGACATCCTTAAGGCGAAGGAAATGCCCCCCACAGCACCCATAACATAAAACGCACTGTACGGAGCCAAAGTGAGACCAGAAAAATAAGACCAGTATCCAGCTATGAGATAGATAAAATATAGCCTAACATTGCAGATGGGGATCCCAGTATAGGACAAGAAGAAGGAATTGAATTCAGGCTTCGAGTTGCAGATGCCATGAAGAATGACGCCGATGCAAAGCACTGAATCCAGGAGCCATGGGAGGCTCTCACCCAACGCCAATCTCTACAAAAGTAAAAGATAAATAAGGTAATGAACAGTCATAAAACGTAATAGTATATTGTCTTTCAAGCAGTAATCCAGTAAATTACCATGAACTATACTTCTATCCAATGAATTTCAAAAAAAAAAAAAAAAACGGAGCTTGGATTTTTCACATTCAACTTAAGTACAACTTCAACATCAACTGCACTGATTTATTTCTTATCCATACCCAAAATGATGAAAACGATCAAGGAGCACATTCAACAGAACACAGTTCACTATTTTTGTTTGAAAGTGAAAAGGCCTAAAGAAGGAAGAAAAGGAAAGAAAGAAAGATTCCATTGAAAAAGAACAAGAATAGATGCAAATTGAAACATATTTCAGCAAGTGTTGGTATCTAAGTATCTAACTATGAATGGGGAAACAAAATCATATGTAAGATTATGGGTCAGATTTTGTAAGCACACATCTCTCCTAGTCTTCACCGGGAGGCTATAATTATGTTGTGGGAATTCAATCAAACCACATTCCCCTTTCCCATTTCCCCTACATTAGAGCCTCCCTAGAACATTCCCCCCAAGAAAAGTGGTTGCATGACAGAATATGTTTAGAATGTTAACTTGATAATTAATTGATATATTGTACCTGGAACCAAGCTGCAACGGATGGGGCAAACATCATAGTTGCAACAAGATGCAATATCAACAAGCCATGGCGATGGTGAAATAAATCTAATTGTGTGTCACCAAAACTTTTTGATGAATCTGGACTGTTGGAGTAATTGTCTTCTGAAGGGAAAGTCCGCTTGAAACTACCATCAAATTTGAACTTCAGCCTTTCAGACCCCATATAGTCTTCACTGTTACAATCAAAATTTTCATTATTCTGTTCGTGGTTGCGACAAGATGCTGTCAGGAAACTGCTACAAAAACAAAAAGAAAATTCAGTCTCACAAATAGCCAAACAAGTTAACACAATGAATTGCAAAACAATCTTCCCTAAACTTCAGCCCAAAACTTCCACTTATCTTAATGACGCAAATTATTTCACTTTCCCAGTTATTGTTGCAATCAAATAGCATCTTCTCTCACACCCAATATTTTCCAACATGTAAGCAACATATGGAAAAGAGATATTAACACACTGACACTGGATTTGTTAAAACTCGTACTGAATGAATGTTAAATTAGCTTACATCTATCAGTTGCAGGTAAGATAGATTGATAGACATTTGAAAGTATAAGGAAGATATCATTTGATCAGATGTTATTAATCCTTTGCAGTAACAACTAAAATGAAATGAATAAATGTAGAATAGATATACCTGCATAATGCATTGTGACAACAGAGAAAATGAGAGAAGAGAAGTATAAGGAGACCAAAGGATGGATGAACCAGGCTAGCCAAGACCATTGCAGTAACTGCCATAACAATTACTGGATTTGCTCTTAGAACCCTAACCACCTGTTTAATGTAAGTACCAAGATTCAAAGGTGAATGTGCTGAACTTAAAGTACAAAAGAAAACAGAAGGTCACTAGCATAAGCACCCTCCCTTGTCTACTTTCCACCTCTATTCTACTACCCCTTCACCCACAGAAATAAGCAAATCAAAAATGAAATTTAGAAATGTGGATAAGAAACCAAGCTACAACATACTTGATTTGACAACCACCTCACATATAAGGTTGTACTTTACCTTTAGAGAAAAGAAGCTAGACGAATGATTAACAAACCAACGAAGGAAAAAAAAGCTAACATTCCGTTCCCACATTTGCCACCTGCAATATACTTACCCATGTTATTTATCATTAAATGTAGCAACGTGATTAGCATTTCTTTTATTGATTATGAAGCCTAAAAAAATTGGTAGAAATAAGAGAATAAATATAGATATTCACAGGAAATGTGATTTACTACGACAAATTCCTATTACTATATCAAGGCTACCCTACTTGACATTAGCAAACAAATCGAGCAAATTTAGGATAAGTGGTATCAATCAGTGTACTAACCTTGTCTTGATGAAAATATGTGTAACAGCAGCCACAAAGAATACCAAGTGGGAAATCAAAATTAGAATAGCTATGAATCCGTTTGCAAAGATATAACAAATTAGAGAGATGCTGATGAAGCTAGCAAATGGAGGAAGTGGCTGAGACATCAACAACAAAAGGAACAAGGAAAAGAAAATGGGTAGAATGGCTAGGGGAAAGAAATGTGATATTAGTGTCAAATTGGATTCCACAGCAGTCAGCATTGATGGTATCCGCAGATCAAGATCCCATGAACATGCTTGCCGCATTAGAGCAAAGAAAACAACAGCAATAGAGAAACCAACTATCTGCATAAACAACAACCAATGAAAAAATTATTGGAGATGAATTAGAATCCATAAAGAGGATGGATATGAAGAGAGAACAAAACAAGCAAATACTAAGTATGTCTGTACCATATGCATGAGCAAACAATTCACCTTTGTAAATCAATCAAAAACACCAAATTGTACAAAAGAGGATAAAAAAAATGCCAATGATATATAAGTATATTGGAAATCGAAATAAATAATAAAATAATGTTTTACAAAGGCATGAGATTATAGGAAATACAAATAAATAAATAAATAAATAAAAGGCATGATAAGAAATTACAAAATTCAGACATAAAGAAATTTCATTACCTTTGGACTATACAATAGTAGAAACCTACTTGCAGCAGCACTAACAGAAATTGAAATGCTACTCTTATAAGAACAATGTGGGTCAACCTGTAGAATAGTGGAGAAATTAAAAATATATAAAAATTAAAAGAATTGTCATAATACCTGCCATTGCCAGTAACAGAATGCTAGGTAGTCAGAAATTTGGTAGTATGGCATCCCTTTACAAATTCTTTTACATGAAAGTAACTCTGCTCTATTTGTTGAAGAATTTAAGGGAAAAAACAGCTCAATTTTATGTATTAGGTGATTCATACCAGCAAAAGAACAATGGTTTTTTCAGATTTCTGAGTTGAACTCCAATGAGCTGGGGAGGAATCGACAACAATTGTCTCACTGTTCAAATTTGGATATACATGAAGACCAGATGTATCATCCCAAGCAAGTGCAACAGGTGGGAAACAGCGCAATTTGCAAAGCCCTGAAATACCCAGCTATAGTTATCTAAGCTGAAAAGAAAACATCAAACACTGCAGAAAATATTAATCACAAATTCATAATGCATTCAACTATATGCAGAAATGAAACATGAGTAACATAACAAAATATCTAAACTGATGGTATATTCACCTTTTTAAACCAATGTGCTATGTTATTTCTATGATAACAAGCCTCAAAAAAGGCGAGAGTAGAGACATTATTTTTGTTAATATTTTATATTATATTTTAAGCTGACTTTTCTAAAAGTTAAAAAATAAATAGTTTTTTAATAATATTAATGTGTGTCCATCCATACGGAGGAGTCAGTTCAAGTGTCTGAGTTGCGTAAAGGTGTCGGCTTAACCGCTCAAGTGTTGCCAACAAAAAATAATTTTTTAATTGGCCACCTAATTTGAAGTGTTGGACTTGTGCCAGACAAGTGTCGGTGTCTGAAACGTGTTTGGCACGGCAACATTTCAAACAAGAGAAGTGTCTGTGCTTCATAGGTCCAAACCCACTAATAACACTAAATAAAATCCATAATATTCTAAATTTCTAATAGCATAGAAGTAAAGGCATATGGTGCAGATTGATGAGAGCATTCAGATATGTTGATCTGAAGGGAATAATGACATCATTCTGTCAAACTAGTTTATACATAGTATATCTATTTGTATCATCGAAATTAGTCTATGCTAACAAGTGAACAAAAAAATTCTATTGGAAAGAGGCCTTAATTGCAATCCCCATTAGCCCGCCTTGGTAGTGGCCTCTTTAGGGGCCACACATCCTACAAGCTGGTTTGTGGATTTTCTATAGTGAATATACCATGATGCCATTAAACCTAAGAAAACAAGCACAACACAAAATAAAATTCTAAACTAGTAGTCCAGTTGGTAGTGGATTAGAATTCTTACTACTACTTTCAAGGTCTCCAGCTTCCTCTTCAGGAAGTCCAGAGTTTCTAATTCCACAGCTGACAGTTTTCAAAGACAAAGTAACAGGTAGAAGACCCAAACTGATGGCAAATGATAATTTGACAGCTAGAGGATGAGCTTCCTCCAAAACCAAATCCTGCATAAGCAACCACACACACACACACACACACACATATAAGCAACCTAATAGGACAAAAGGCAGAGAATATTTGGGTATAAGCTTAAGCTATATCATGTATATCCTAAAAACTGCTTCAAAATTAGAATTGCTGATGAAAAAACATGAGTCTTGCAATGAAAAGAAACTCAGGAAATAAAATCATATAAGTGAATAAAACTACAATATAGCAAGGTCAGTCAACATTCCATGAAAATAATAACCTTCTGAGAATAGGTAGATTGAAGCATAAACCATGGAGATAGCTCTTGATTTCCTTCCTCTGGGTTAAAGAACTGTCCAACTGCCATGGATGCTGCTGGCGGGGGTCTTCCTGAAATAGTCTGAGAACCACATTGTCATTACACACACAAATATGGAACACACATTTTCAACTACAAAGACCATACAGAAAATACATCATATTTATAAGCAGGATGATTCTATTATTCCATCATCAGTCATCATAATTAGTAAATGACCACATGAAATTACCCTTACACAAGAAATTTAAGAATAGAAATAGATAAACAATATTTAGTGATGAACAAACAATCCACCCATCTAGATGAAAATCACCTTTCCAATTTTATGGAAGGTACTTGTAAGACCAAACGTAAAGTAGCATACAGGCTTCCACATGGAAATTTTAAAATGAAAAAAAGGTTCAAATCTCAAAATCTCTTTACCAAGCAAACCAAGAAGGCCTAAGGGAAGAAAAGAATCATAAAAAAACAAATATTTTTGAATACCTGTTGGAGGATATGCATTTCTTAATATCTAAAAGGAAATCAATCAAAACTCAAAATTGTACCAGATGAGGTGCAACTGAGACAGTAAGAAATCTGAAGCCATGCATATCTTCAGGACTCAACCAAAATACAGCAGATGGAGGAGCTTGCTCAGTCTGACTGCCAGGTTCAAGCTGTTATAATATTGCAGATTAAATATTATGAGTACCCATATAAAATTAATTAAGCATTTTCTTAAGACTATCTTAAAGAACTCAACAATGGTAATGTAGTATAACAGATAATCCAAACAAGAAAGAAGGATGGTCTGGAAATAGGCATGATATACCTGCCGTGGTGCTGGGCCTGAGGGAATGCGCATCATCTTTGATGTTACTTCAACAACCCTATTATTGGGAAGTAAACTTGTAGCAGATTTCCCCTTTTCAGGCCACAAATGAAGTCTAATTCCAGAACATGGCTCAAGATTGGTCACAAGCACAAAATGACTTTTTCCATTTGAACCCTACACGTCCAGATTAAATGGTTCAGCAATTGCACTGTGGCATGATTATCTATGATGTAAAACAAACAGAAAGAAAATTGAAAATTTAGGAATCCTTGAAACTAGGAAATTTATTAGAAAATGAATTTAATCAGACTCCTGAAATAGTCATGCTGATCATGAACAACATTCATATCTACCATACACAAAATTCAGCAGATATCTTCTTCAAATTTAGAAAAGATAAAATGGTCTAACACCTTCAAAATTAAAATTGTTCTATTCAAACAAATAATTGAAAGATATACTACTTGACCAGGAAGCTGAGTGCCTGATTAGAGGTCATTTTGATAATCTCCAATAGCAAATGGAAACAAGTTATTTATGGTTGTTGGAGATCCCACACCATCTAGAGATATGGCCTTAAAAGTGTATATAAGTGGGGGGCAATCTTTACCTTACAAGCCGATTTTGTAGCGTTCAGTTAGGCCCATAACCCACTTTTTAAGATGGTATCAGAGACTATCCTAGAGAGATTTGTTGGGCCTATCGGGCAACCCACTATTGAGTTGTTATTGGACCATCCACAAATGTCTAGTCCTGCAAACTTAACGGTTGAGATCTCCAGTCCTCAGCGAGGGAGGTGTGTTGGAGATCCCACATCGTTTAGAGATATGGCCTTAAAAATGTATATAAGTGGGGGGCAACCCTTACCTTACAAGCTGATTTTGTACGGTTGAATTACGCTTGAGATGCCTCCTTTTTTTAAAAAAAAATTAAAAAAACTATTATATGATATTTCTATAATTATTACTGAGAACAAAAGTTTTCAACATTATAATGGAAATTTATGCATCCCCACAAACAATGTCTAAAGCAAAAAACGAAAAGAGTTATAATCTGTTTCTTTTTTTTAAAAAAAAGGAGGCATATGGCAGTGTGTGCAACTTATATGGTCCTTTGGTCAATGTGATTGAAGTGGAATGCTAGCATCTATGAAGGTGTAGGTGTACCTTTGTCCCAAATGCCACCTAGCCCCATCTCCAATCCCAAACATATTAGCCTTATTTATAGTCCCCAAATGTTGTTGACCTGCCACTGCATTATAATTTTAGTTTATTTTCTTTTATTACATATAACTGTATTTGAAACAAGCTTAAAGTGTAGTGAGCTTTTAACTTTAGGAGAGAGTTAGAATATCTAGAAAATATCTTATAATATCATTATTGAATTTTAGAATATTTCAAATTATCATACATGATTTCTTGTGAGTAATTTCTGTTGCAGAATGATAAGCATAAGCATAAGCCACACATCACCAAGGTGTACACCCGCAAACAGCGAGCAAAAGAAGCAATAACCATGAACCACCAGCAGCAGGGCGCACAAAACCCAAGGGGTACAAACCACCCAACAGTTACAACCCACCCAAAGGGTGTAAACCATCCAACAGTTACGTTTCACCCAAAGGGTGCAAGGTCAGAAGATGTGAATTAAGGGGACATGACCCTTAGGAATAGTCACAACCAACCGTTATGATCCGCCCAAGGGGTGCAAGGTCAAAAGATGTGAATCAAGGAGACATGACCCTTGGGAACAATCACAACCAACCGTTATGATCCGCCCAAGGGGTGCAAGGTCAGGAGATGCGAATCAAGGGGGCATGACCCTTGGGAACAGTCACAACCATTTAGAATAATTGTGTCCATTAGATGTAGTATAAATAGAAGTAAACCAAAATGGGAAAGTCACTCTAGAATTAGGAAGTATCTGGATTGTGGAGAGACAGGCTCTCGAAAACCTGTGTAATAAAATATCTCAAATTATCTATCAAAATTTCTGTTTCATCTTTTCAAATTTGTTCCATTTTTATCTGTTCATATCAATTTGGTATCAGAGCACCAATCCGATGCTTGTTTCCAACAATGGTGACAACTCAATCTAATTCTAAAAATTCAGACACAATGGAGAGAATTTTGGAGATGCTAATGGTGGACCGAGAAAACCAAGTTGCAGAACGACAACAACGAGATGCAAAACAACAACAACTTGAAACACATTTTGCGTGCCTAGAAGCCATGATGAAAAATTTGTCCAAGCATTCAGATGATGGCATGCCCAAAGGTTCCGTCAATAAAGAAAAGACACCTAAAAACCACACCGACGAAGGAAAAACAGAACGATGGAGAAAATTGGAAATCTCATATATGATAGGGAATCTTATGCTTATAGTTGGATAAATAAATTGGAATGCTTCTTTCAAATGAGAGATATACTGGAAGAAGAGAAAATTCAAGCAGTTATGGTGGCGCTAGATGGAAAGGCGCTATCTTGGTTCCAATGGTGGGAAACTTGCAATTCTGATATTGGATGGGGCGATTTCAAAGTTGTCATTCTTGAAAGATTCCAAACTTCAGCCACTCTCAACCCTTTTGCCACCTGCCTTGCACTTAAACAAGAAGAAATGGTGGAAGAGTACGTTGAACAATTCGAAAGGTTTGCAGGAATGCTGCAGAATGTTGGTGAAGAACATTTAAAGGACATTTTTGTGAATGGAATGAAGGAAGATGACATTGCAAAAACCGCTTTCCGCACACATGAAGGCCACTATGAATTTATGGTACTTCCATTTGGACTTACTAATGCACCTTCTTTTCAATCATCAATGAATGAAGTTTTAAGGCCAGTACTCCAGAATTACGTTTTAGTATTCTTTGATGACATCCTAATATATAGCCCTTCCATGGAAGAACATAAGCAACACCTGTGAAATGTATTGACATTATTGCAACAAAGTGAATTAAAGATCAACGACAAGAAATGCTCCATCAGCCAAGCAAACTTGGAATATCTAGGACATGTTATTTCCACTGGAGGTGTATCCACAGATCCTCAGAAGTTGGAAGCAATGACATTATGGCCTATGCCCAAGAATGTCACCAGCTTAAGGGGATTCTTAGGCCTTACTGGCTATTACAGGAGGTTTGTTCATAATTATGGAAAAATAGCAAGGCCATTGACCAACCTATTGAAGAAAAATGCCTTCCAATGAAGTCCAGAGGCGCAAACTGCATTCGAACAACTTAAGCAAGCCATGACCAGTTTTCCTACATTAGCAGTACCTGATTTTTCAAAGCCTTTTGTGGTTGAAACTGATGCTTGTGGAACTGGATTAGGAGCGGTTCTAATGCAAGAAGGAAGACCCCTAGCCTTTTGGAGCACTACCATATCCAAAAGAAACCAAAGGAAATCGGTGTATGATCGCGAATTGATGGCAGTCGTGAAAGCGATCCAAAAATGGCAACACTACTAGCTGGGAAACCATTTCATTTTCAAAACTGACCAAAAAAGTTTGAAATTTTTGACAGAACAGAGGATCTCGGTGAGGAACAATACAAATGGATTTCCAAATTGGCAGGATATGATTTTGAAATATAGTACAAGCCAGGGAAGGAAAATTCTACCGTCGATGCCCTTTCCAGGAGAAGTTCCTATTGTGCCATGACAGTCTTACAAATTCACGATTTAGAGAAATGGACAGAAGAGATCAAACAAGATGACAAGTTACAGAAAATCATGCAAGACCTGATTATTGATCCCGCATCTCATATGGGCTATACTTTGAGGGATCAGAAGTTATTTTACAAGGAGAAATTAGTGCTATCCAAATCTTCCTCCCGAATTTCAATCATTTTAAAAGAATTTCATTCATCATTGGTAGGAGGACATTCAGGTATCTTCAGAACTTACAAAAGAATAGCAAGTCTAATGTATTGGGAAGGTATGAAAACCGATATCAAGAATTTCGTTGCTACTTGCGAAGTCTGTCAAAGAAACAAAAGCGACAACTTGCCTCCAGTAGGATTGCTACAGCCATTACCCATTCCTACTCAAGTATGGACAGATATTTCTATGGATTTTATTGGAGGACTACCCAAATCCAAGGGGAAGGATACAATCTTGGTGGTGGTTGACCGACTCACTAAATATGCTCACTTCATACCATTACGACATCCCTTCACCGCTACCGAAGTAGCCGCAGTTTTTCTACAGGAAATTGTAAGATTGCATGGATTTGCATCTTCCATTGTTTCAGATCGTGACCCTTTGTTTTTAAGCAACTTCTGGAAAAGCCCTTTTTAAAGCAGCAGGTATACAGCTTAAGTTCAGTTCAGCATATCATCCCCAAACTGACGAACATACAGAAGTTGTCAACTAATGCTTGGAAGTTTATTTATGGTGCTTAAGTGGAACAAAGCCTAAGAAATGGGCCTCTTGTCTTCCATGGGCAGAATTCTGGTTTAACACTAATTATAACACTTCAAGCAAGATGTCTCCTTTCAAAGCTTTGTATGGACATGATCCCCCTCACATTCTCAAGGGATCCACCATTCCTTCCTGCCTTGAAGAAGTCAATAAACTAACAATTGCTCGGAATGAATTATTGGCTACTCTAAGAGAAAATTTGTTGAAGTCTCAAGATATCATGTGAGCAAATGTCAACAAACGCCGTCGGGACATAGAATATGCAGTCAGTGATTGGGTGTTCTTGAAGATGCAACCTTACAGAAGAAGATCCTTGGCTAAAAGGATTAATGAAAAACTCTCCCCTCGGTTTTATGGTCCTTTCCAAGTGTTAAACTAGGTGGGTGTTGTTGCTTATAAGTTGGATCTTCCATCTCACAGTAAAATTCATCCGATCTTTCATGTCTCTCTCCTCAAGAAAGCCATTGGTGACTCGTTCCAGTCCCAACCTTTACCACATATGTTATCTAAGGATCAGGAATTACAAGCTTATCCAGATTCTGTTTTAGATATTTGTGAATTACAACCTGGCAACGTGGAAGTTTTAATTCAGTGACAAAATCTCCCTCCCAGTGAAAATAGATGGGAATCTGTGGCTAAATTACAAGAGGTTTTTCCGACTTATCACCTAGAGGACAAGCTGAGTCTTTTAGGCGGGGGTATTGATAAGCATAAGCATAAGCCACACATCACCAAGGTGTACAGCCGCAAACAGCGAGCAAGAGAAGCAATAACCATGAACCACCACCAGCAGAGTGCACAACACCCAAGGGGTGCAAACCATGCAACAGTTACAACCCACCCAAAGGGTGTAAACCACCCAATAGTTACGTTTCACCCAAAGGGTGCAAGGCAGAAGATGTGAATCAAGGGGACATGGCCCTTGGGAACAGTCACAACCAACCATTATGATCCGCCCAAGGGGTGCAAGGTCAGGAGATGCGAATCAAGGAGACATGACCCTTGGGAACAGTCACAACCAACCGTTATGATCCGCCCAAGGGGTGCAAGGTCAGGAGATGCGAATCAAGGGGGCATGACCCTTGGGAACAATCACAACCATTTAGAATAATTATGTCTATTAGATGTAGTATAAATAGAAGTAAACCAGAATGGGAAAGTCATTCTGGAATTAGGAAGAATCTGAATTGTGGAGAGACAGGCTCTCAAAAACCTGTGTAATAAAATATCTCAAATTATCTATAAAAATTTATGTTTCATCTTTTCAAATCTATTCCATTTTTATCTGTTCATATCAGAGAATGAAGCCCCACAGGACACATAAATTGGTAAGGTTACAAATAAAATGAATATAAAACTTGAGGGCCCAAGTCCAAATTACCTAGGTTAGGCATTTTGGACAAAGCAACAACTTCAAGTACAGGCACACACCATAGATGCACCAGTTCATCCATAATTTCAACATGATATCAATGTCTGGCCTCTAAGCCCATTGAGGATCCATGGGAGGACCTGAGGCCCAATACGTAAAAAAAAGAAACAAAAAAGGGAGGGTTCAATGACGAAGAGCCAAGCAACTATTGTAGGCAACAAATAAGTGTTACAATCCCACGAAAATAAATAGCGATGAAGATGAACACTAGCCAGCAAATCAAGAATAACTTCCTCTGTATTATTGATTCAAACGACAGGGTCAAGGTGATCTTTCAAGGGAGAACTCCGTTATTACACTACAACACAGTCTTCTCTGTTTCTAACCTCTCATACCCTATCTTTGTGCTCCCTGATTTAGTAATTCCTATTTATATCCCATATTTTATTATCCTGATGCTATGACGGTTGTAATCTAATGAAACCAACTAATCCTCATAATTATTAAAATAACAGTCCCTAAAATGCCCCCAGCTATATTAATTAGCGGAGCTACTTCCTACTACCCTTTCCTTCTCATATAAACCTTCAAGACCTCCTCATGTGACTGCTGTCCGTTGCTAACATAAGTCACAGCTGCAGATTGAAGAATGAAGTCTCACATCAGTTGTTGAGGTAATGAATGATGATAGGAACCCAAACCCCAAGCCCTTCAAGGTTCCTAAACCTTTACAGGTTTACATCCAAAGGCCCAAGAATAACCAGGGCCCACAATCTACTATAGTCAGCAGTGAGAGAAAGGGGGAATTAGTTACATTACATAGAAAGAATAAAAGTAGTCTGTTATATCGGAAAGAGTTGAGTAGGAGGTATTATGATGTTTAACCAAATTGTTAGGGGCTAGAGACTCATCTCTATGCTTGGGAGCTTCTGATCTTCTTGTTATCTTCTTTCTGCTGATATATACTATAGAAAAATACATTTTCTGATAGCAATTGCTACCAAATGATGAGGATATAAAACTATAAGGGGGCAAGTTCAAATTGTCTTGGGCATTTTGGACAAAGTAGCAACTCTCAAGTACAAGCCCACGCCGCAAATCTACTAGCTGACTAGCTCATTCTCCAACATTTCAAGATTTTTTTTATATAAATTAAGGTTGAGATCCAACTAGGTTGGCGCCCTCATAATTTCAACCAAGATTTGGAAAGGGGCCATTCATAATTTCAACAATTTCCAAATTTCATTATATTCCAATCCAAGATATGTTTCCTAATTCAATTAGGATTAGGAGACTAGTATTTGTATAAATAGGGGTTAGTGCTTTGCATTTTATCATTGCACAGCATATATCAATACTATTTTCTATTATTTAATGTCTGTTCTCTCTTTTCGACCTAAATCCCTACAATTTCAACAGAACTTTTCTTCTATGTATGTCAAGTATTTTGGATATCATATTAAAGAAACAATAAACAAATACCAATTTTTGTATGTCCAACCACCGCCTTCGACCATCCATTGCTAATACAGTCAGCTCATTTATCTGAATGTATAGGTCTCTATCAAGGCCCCCATCATTCCAATGAATATTGGCAGGACAAGCAACCGGTCTATGCACAAGAGATCCTGTAGCCACAACATAATTTGAATATAAAAATTTGCACAAATGTGGTAGGTTATATCCAAAATAACAAAGATTGGCATAGATGAAATTTAGTGAAATTAAACAGAAACCACCAAGTGACAAAAGAAATGATTTTCATATGCAATGCAACATCATTTTCAAAAATGTTTGTACATTGCATCAGTAATGGAAAAATCATAATGGCAAGCATTCACAAGAGTTTTTACCAATATAAATCAAGATGACTTGTTACAGAAGAAAACACATGGAAATAATGGAAAAGCTATCTTCTTTGCCCATAAAGCATAATTTAACTTTATATTATTAGAAAATGCTTCAACAGCTATATGCACATAAAATAGTGCTGGAATGATTATTAGATGATTCCAGAAAGCTTGTCAATGTGGTTTTCAGATAAACTAAATACAAGAATTATGAGATAATAAAATTAAAAACAGAAGAATATAATACCAGTGACATCTTTTGTATTCTGGGCAGGAATGTTTAGTGACCGTTTATAAGAGGGTAACTGCATCATCCAGTCAAAATTATGTGATATTCCACTACGCAACATTCTTGCAAAAACTGCAAGTCTCTTTTGAGTATCTGGAAATGGTTGGCCAGTTCTGGAATCTATCAAACTAAGAAGTGTGTGTGATACCTAGATAAGAATATAAATGATAAGGACCACATAAAGAAGAACCAAGTATATGTTCTTGACAAAAAATAAACTTACTTACTTGGACAACCAATTGATTACACCATAAAATAGCCTGATGTTCCATTGACAACCACACATTTTTCATGGCTGTACTACCGATCATGAAGCCATGGGTTGGGGGCACAATATTATCAAGTGATGTTAATTTTGACCGTACCTGAAGAAAAGAAAGAACAAAAACTAAACCATTATGCCAAGGCGAAAACATGTTAACAATACATGGTAATCATTGTATAAAACTAGAACTTCCATAGTAAGAAATGTGATTCTGTGACTGTACAACTAGAACTTCCTTAGTGTGATGACAAAAGATCAATTTCCATAACAACCAACATTTACTCAATTTAACAAAGTTCATTTCTAGATGTTGCATAAGATGGCAATTAAATAATACTTTTGCAGTAACTCAAAGGAGATACAAGTTAAGAATGTCCCTAAATGGATACAATAAGAGGGCTGCTATGCAAAATCAAGAAAAATGTTCAAATTTAACAAAGCATAAGGCAAAATAATCTTCTGAAGCACAGACAAACAAAGCATCTTTTTCTATCAAATATCATTGCTGATAAATCTACTGCATATAGGGGGGAAGGTGAAAACACGTTAACAATACCTGGTAATCATTGTATGCACCAGAAATAGATACAACTACAACATGAGAGAGTACTGGATCAGACACATAATGCCCCGTGTTCGTGGTTTGAACCTTATATCCTTCTATCCATTCTGAATTTACACGCGCAAAGTAACGACCCAATGAAGGCTGCAATGCCACAGGAGGTGATCTGAATAAAATACATGTATCCCATCAAACATTTAAGCAGCACATAGAAATACAACAAGAATAACAATAATAGGAAATAAACATACTGATGTGGGGATGAAAGTGTAAGAACAGTTTCAACTGCTGATTTCCTAAGATGAGGGTGGATAACAGCAGCCCTAGCAACAAAACCTCCCATTGAATGACCAACTAATATCACACTTTTTGGTAAACTCCCAGAAACTGCAGCACCTTCTCTTGTTCGAGCGTCATAAGACACTTTATATTGGTCCAAAATCTGCAAGGCCACATCATAAGCATTGAACAGAGGGAGAAATTTCAAGAATTACCAACCTCGAGCGAAGTAAAGCCAGATAGATAAGAGCAAATATCAGAGATAACACCAACTTAAGAAAAGAGTGCATAAACCAGAACTATAAAGTCTAAGACAACTTGGAAACAGAGAAGTGTGTTATTCAAAGCATCAACAAAGCCAAGGGGTTTGTCTACTACCATAGGATGGTCTAAAATTAGAATCAATAAAAAAAGTTTACTTGCACCAAGACATAGAAAGACTAAGGGAACATTTGCAGAGCTGAGGGTTTAACTATGTCATTCTGACAAGTCACATAATTCTTTGGATTTTATGATGTTGATAATCAATAATAAGAAACAACATTCTCGGTTCCTTGAGATTATATATACCATTAGTGTAAACAGGCTGACTGCACGACAATGATAACAAGTTCAATTCAAAATAAATCGGCCATCTGCAAACTACAAATAAACTATCTCAAGAGTTAAGATTACAACCTGGTTATATTTATCCAATATTAATTTTCTTCCATTGGATATAAGCTAAAAATGATTACCTTGTGTATAGCATATACAACATATTCAGTGTGCTCTTCAAGAATCGCCCCATCCATGGCAGAATGTTCACCTTCAAGATCAACAGCAAACCAGTCCAGCCTGCTTGTATACTGGCTGGGTAATTGGAAACCAGATAAATTTATATCTACACCTCCTTCTTCAGGTCTTAGGGAAGCTTCTTGGTAAAATGTACGCTCAAGGGGGCCATTCTGATATGCCCTATCAGATTCTGCTGCCAATGACCGCACCTATAATGTGGATAAAAATAATAGAAAATGTTAATAGAAATATAAAATTTTGGGCGACAATAGTATAAAAAGAGATTAATTAATTATAATGCAATGACAGAAACAACTGAACTGAAAATCATTATCAATATTAAAGTTAGTTTCCTAAATCGTATGGGATCTATGCCATATTTCTCCTTTTTTTTTTCCTTCTCTTCCTGGTTTTTCAATTCCACAAATGAAAGGGAAGCGACATTCCCTTACCCAATGGAAATTCACAAACTCCAACTATAAAACCTTTCAAGAATGAATTGAGCAGCAAGTAGCCCTAGAGTCTAAGATTCAAATCAAAAACCTTGGCCAGAAAGTGAGCATACCTCAAACTTTGAAAAAAGCAAGCTAGATATGCAGATTTATGTCTACAAGTCATCATACTATATAATATAAGTATATAACTACATTAACCACTCAAGAATCAATCTATAACAACTAAACCAACATACTCCCAAAGAAATTAATGCCTCAAATGTTCAAGAACATTAAAACAACTCAAACCAAGCACAATAATATTTTCCCAGTTTTCAGCTTTAGACCACAATAATCCAATATTTCTTTAACATGCTGAAATAATTTAACCCAGAACTAAAGAACTAACCATAAAAACAAAACAACTTTGACTAAATCTGAACAAGAAGAAAGAGGACCTTGCCTGTTTGAAGCTGCCACCATTGCCCGGGATGAAAAGCACGGGCACACCACTAAGCTTCTTAAGATGCTCCTTAAAATCTATCTTTTTCCACCCCTCATGGTACAAGTACAAGCCATACTTCACCGGCGAAATGCTCTCCGACGATGAAATAGGAATGTAAGTCGGGTACATGTAGGTCATAATACATCCATTCGAAATAGGCTTCAACAAACCATACAAAGCAGCGAGACAAATCCCTACGACAACAATAATCAAAATTCCAATCCTAATTTTCCCCCTAAAACCCGGCATTCTCAAACGAAGCTTCAACTCCAAAGTCCTCAAATCACTGCAAATTTCACCTCAACCAATGCTCTAAATAAAACACAACAACAAGTGCCGCTGGTAGAAACAGAGCTTCAAGCAACGTAGTTCGATTAATCTATTCCATCGCCGAAAACAGATCACGTTGGATTAAACTACCGCTCCGATTTCAGAATCACATAGGCACCAATCGAACAGCTTCAGTAGCCAAAACAAATCAAATTTCCAGAACTAAAAAAGAGATCTACAATTCCACAACAACAAAAATGAAAAACAAAAGAAAATCCACGAACAATGAAAAAAGGATAACAGCAAAAAATCAAAGTATTATAATTAAAATAGCAGAGAAAACTTCAATATGGTTGTATAGATCTGAAAACAGTGAAAAGGATGAGAAATTGAAGAGAGAGATAGAGAGAGAGAAGGGTTACCGAATAGTGAAAAGGAGAGCGTGAAAGATGAAGATGAAGATGAGGGAAATGGCGTGTGAATTGTGGAGACGGAGGGTGCAACAAAGTTTTATTTTAAATTCCGTTAGTGGAAGTTGCGACGAGAAAATAGTTACAGTGACAGAGACGATAACGGAGTTGACGCTTTTGTTGTCCAAAACTGCTGCGATGATCTATCTATCTGGGTTTGTTTATTAAATGCGGGCTTTGATCTATCTTTCCAGAAGAGAAGAAAAGAGGAGCTCCTATAAAGCTCTTATAGTATACTTAGCTGAGTTTGATGGTTAAGACAATAATTTTGAAGGATCAATAGATGATGAAATGATTCTCATGTCCAGAAAATTCAAGCTGATGTTAAAAAAAGAAAGGAAAATTTCAGCATTCCTCTAGAAGAAAGGACACAAGATTAAAAAAAATATGAGGAAAGCAACAAGGTCATTTGCTTCGATGTAGGAACCTAGAAACCTAGACATATGAATAAAATTACAAGAAAGACACTAAAAGGGGTTGAATAGTGTGTATATCAAAGATAAAAATATTTTATAATAACAAGATTAGTATGGATAATACAAAGGCAAACACCGATCGTTTATTGAGAATAAATAGACTAAAAAGAATAGAGTGGTCGTCCATTGACAAATAAGAGTTTCTTAAAATAATTTTTCAAATAAGTATTTGGTGTAAAGTGATATTAGAAAAAGTAACAAGAGCACTTGATAAAACAATATGAAAAGAAGTAGAAACACTTTATTTATATTGGTTCGTTCAACTTGAGCTACGTCAAGTTCTCCTTTACTCACTAGTAAAGGGCTCCACTAATCAATAACTGATTACAGACAAGTATTTTAACTCGCACACTCTTGGCTTTACTAGGCATGACAATAAAACCCGTAACCGTGGGTATCGTTCGAATCCGTCCCGATTTTGACGAGTAATATTCAAGTTAATCGGGTATGAGTTCGGGTTCGGGTTTTCCCCGATAACCAAAAGCGGGGAGGGTACAGGTATGGGATTACTAATATCTGCCCCGACCCCAAACTTGCCCCGCCACTTAAGAAATAACACAAAAAAAAACCCTATATATAATGGCTAATTCCTAAAACCTAAAAGTAGTCTGTTGTGCGGCGCCATGCTTCCTCACTCATCTCTCTACCTCTCTCACTCAACACTCTAAAACCGAGACTCTCAATTCGTTGTAAGCATGTGTTTCGATCGTCATTACCACCACCAACAAATCCAAGCTTCATAAGAATGTATGTTTTCTTATTAGTGGACCTTTTTCTCACGTTTATCTCTAATTATTATTTTTAATTAATGGACCTTTTTCTCACATTTATGAGTTTGTTGCCTTCTCTTTCTCTCCTTTCAATGATTTCACAGTTTTTGAATGACTCCAACGGTGCCTCTGTTCCACGGAAGCTACGTTCAAGTGTGAGGCTTTCAAATTCCAAATCAAGCATTTAAATGTTGTTATGCATAATATGCATTTTCCTTTGTATTTTCTCTTTTGATGTTGATTTTGGATTAGAGTTGGAGCAATCTCTGAGAATCCTTATTTTTTTCTCCTTTTCTTTCTTTGTTGTAATTGTTGGACTACGGATTTGGTTTTGGAATTTTTTTAATTATTGCAATATATTTTACGTTCACTTAAATATTAATTTACTATAATCCTGTGCTGCAGACTATCCTGATTTAGTCCTATTTTTATTTTATTTAAATTGATGATATTATGCTCAGTTGTGATAGAGAGTAATTCTATGTTGCAGACTAGTTGGTGATTGTTGTGTTTTCCTAAAGTTGCTTTAATTCTTAATTTTTATTCTTATATTTCAAGAAATAAGTACATGGGACAATATAACATGCATTTCCCTTTCAAAGATATTGTTGAAACAATGAGGTTCTTTTTCCTTCATGGTAAATGTATGTGCTAATGACGGTAGAACTTTTTAAGCATTTTATTTTGCCTTGTGTAAAAGGATCTTAATGGGATTGTGGTGATTTTTTTTTTCTACTAAAGAGGAATCAATGAGAAAATTAAGAATCCCCAACTTTATTTATTTATTTGTAATAATAAACAAGGAAAAGGGTAATCCAAAATTCACTAGGTAAGCCGAGAGAGAAGATTAGAGATGCATTGTGCACTCGTGATTCATAAAATAGAAAATTGTGTATTAACAAAACTGATTTTAAGATAGTAGTTGTGTCTCTTATATACTAACAATAAATGAAGTAGTGGTTTTTTTAATTTTTCACAAGTATCTTCTTTGCAAACAACAGTGTTTGAGGAACTTTTCTTGGGAAAAATTTAAACGTTGATCTATCAAGTGGAATTAGACCACAAGTCCAAAACAACCTTAAAGCAAAGGATCCCTTACTAAAATTCCACTAGGATAAAATTTCTCTATAAATATTTATAGGAGAAAAAAAGATAAAATAAATTACTTTTTTCCATAAATTGAAATTAACTCGTTCATAAGCTGATACACATAAGTTTAATGATTTTATACAGACTCGTAAGCCATTTTGACTGCAAAACTTTTTAAGCATTTTAGTTTTGCCTTGTGTAAAAGGATCTTAATGGGATTGTGGTGATTTTTTGTTATGTTGTAAAGTATGATTTCTTGACTATTTCTATGTACTCCCATTTTAACAATGGCTATGCTATTGGGTGATAACAATTACAATACTATCACCAGCTAATATACTGCAGGCTAACCAAAATTATTTTAATTATGGCAGAGATATTTGTGGAATACAGGGGTGACAATCTCATAACTTTGACATTTAATCATACTTAATTGAAAGAATCAAGCTTATGTTATTGAGGCAAAATTTGAAGTTAACTTCCATTCTAAAAGGACAGGTATGATTCAAAGCTTTCAATTTAAAACAATGTGTCTTATGCAATGAATGTAACTTGTGGAAGGTGATTAACATATAAAATTCGCATTTTAATTTGTATTAATTGCTTTGGTTTTTAAAATAATAGCTTGCTGTTGAAATCCATGGCATCTTTATAACTTGATGCAAAGTTGATGAATCAATAATATTTTAGCAATTCAATATTGTTACTTCCAAGCATATCTTATATAAAGATTAAATGTCTATATATCACACTATTGTCATACATATATTTTTTCTTTTTTTTTAATTCTAATATCATAACATGAATTAACATACTTAGTTTTTTAGGAACACATGGTAAAAAATATGCAAACTGAAGAACCTAGTTCACACCAACCAACTCCACAGTCTTCACACCATCCTACTCCACTATCTTCACACCAACCAACTCCAGTAGAAAGTTCTACTAGTACAGTTGAAGGTCCTAATAATGAACCTATGCAATAACCACCTAATATGGAGGTGGATGACCATGTTGCATCATCAACAAAAACTGGAGGAGATAGCTTCAAAAGTATTGTGTGAAACCATTTTGATAAGATTAGAACTATTGATGGGCAAGACAAGGCCCAATGTAAATACTGCAAAAAGCTTCTCTGGGGAGCATCAAAGAATGGAACAAAGCATTTACATGCCCATATGGAGAAATGCATTCAGAAAATGTTACATGACAAAGGGAAGGGACAAACATTTCTTATTCCTAAGGTTACACAAGGTAGCCAAGAATTGACTGCTGGAAGTTATAATGAAGAAAATGCAAGGAAGGATCTTGCATGTGCTACTATCATGCATGAATATCCACTTTCAATAGTGAATCATGTCGGGTTTAGAAGATTTTTAGCTACACTCCAACCATAATTTCAATGTCCTTCATGAAACACTATAAAGAAAGAGATATTCAATGTTTATGACTTTGAAAAATCAATTGTTATGAAGTTGTTGGATACAAATGAAGGTAAGGTGGCAATTACATCAGATATGTGGACTGCAAGCAACCAAAAGAAAGGGCATATGGTTGTCACAGCTCATTACATTGATAGCTCATGGACTTTACAAAGTTGCATTTTGAGGTACTAGCAACATTCTTAATTTTATAGCTTCCCAATATATTGTGTTGGATATTTTTTAGAATTTTTTGTGTTAGATATTTTTGTGTTGATATATTGTGTTAGATCCTTTTGTGTGATAGTGTGATTAAGCTATTTATTGTTATATTATATACTAGGTTCATTTATGTTCTTTCACCTCACACAAGTGAAAGACTTTGCAATGCATTAGTTGAGTGTTTGCTGGGTTGGAACATTGATACAAAATTGTCCACTATCACTTTGGATATTTGTAGTACAAATGATTGCATGATTGAAAAAATTAAGGGTAAATTGCAATTAGGCACTTTAATTAAGGAAGAAGTGTTTCTTCACACGTGTTGTCGTGCACATATCTTAAATTTGATAGTAAATGATGGTTTAGTGTTAAATAAGTGGCCTCGATATCTTAAGAGGGGGGAGGGTGAATTAAGTTTCAAAATTTTCCCCTAACAAATTTTTATTCTCTCTTTAAAAGATACATGCATACTTAATATGCAGAAAAAGAAGCAATGAACAATTTATTCGATGCTCTTTAAATGCGCAAAATAAAATTAAACTGTTATAATGTAAATGAGATTAGGGAAGAGAGAATTGCAAACTCAGTTTATACTGGTTCGGCCACTTCCTATGCCTACTTCCAGTCCTCAAGCAACCCACTTGAGATTTCCATTATCCTTGTAAATTTCTTTACAACTTCTGAACCATCTATGGATACCTTTCCCTTGTGTTTAGAAAAACTTACAAATCAAGAGTTTGCTTTTGAAGTACAGAAGTTTTTTTCTCTCTTTAAGAGAAGAATAATACAAATTAAGGAACTTAGAAGAATCCTTAATTGATTTGCAAGTATTTGTCCAAAGGTTTGTTTTTGAGAGAATAAGATAACGAAGTTCTGAAAAACTCTAAAGATTTTCGAACACAAGTCACATATTTATAGGCCTTTGGTGGCTTTTCAAACACTCATGAAAGGATGTGACTTTTTAGAGTTATTTTTGAAATTTCCTCACTGGTAATCGATTATAGATCTTTGGTAATTGATTACATAGTTAATTATTGAGGAGTCATGTATTTTCAATTTGAATTTCAAAAAATTCCGTTACTGGTAATCGATTACACAAAGGTGGTAATCGATTACAGCCTTTAAAATTCAAATTCAAACTTTCTGAAACAACTTTGTAAAATCAATTTTTGCTTCTGGTAATCGATTACCAGAAGTTGTAATCGATTACCAGAGAGAAATATACTATTTTTAAAGGTGTAAAAACACTTAAAACTTTTTATAAGAGATTTTGAAAATTTAAGCATTTAAGGCCAAACCTTTGCAATCTTTTAAGAGATTCTTTTAAAAATAATGGACTATCGTGAATCTTTTCTCTTGATCTTGACTTGAACTTGTAGTAAACTTTGAATTGCTTCAATATTTGGCATCATCAAAACCTTTATACAACATATGCAATCACATTTAGGAGTTGTGAAGGATAGAGTGGAAAAAATTCGAGATAGTGTAGCATATTGGATTGCAACACCTAAAAGGTTGGAAACATTTCAAAAAACTGCTAAACAATTGTGAATCCCTTGCACCAAAAAGTTGAGTTTAGATTGTCTAACTAGATGGAATTCAACTTACAAGATGGTTGATGTTGCAATATCATATAAGGATGTGTTTTCCTGATTAAAGCAGCGTGAAACTCAACACTCTTGTTTTCCAAGTGATTCACAATGGGAATTTGCAAAAGAAGTGTGTGGGAGGTTGGCCATATTTAATGATATCACAAAAATGATTTCTAGTACAAAATATCTAACTGCCAACATTTATTTTCCTCAAATTTGTGAGATCAAGATGGCTTTATTTGAATGGGTCAATTTTCCTAATGAAGTGATTCAAAAAATGGCAGAAAAGATGATAGAAAAATTTGATTCTTATTGGAGTGTTATTCATGTGATCATGGGAGTTGCTACTGTTCTAGATCCAAGATAAAAAATGGAGTTGCTTGAGTTTTACTTTGAATCAATTTAACCCATGAATTTTTTTTCGCAAGTTAATAAGATCCGAAACTTGTGTTATGATTTGGTTTTGGAATATCAAGCCAAAAAGCATGAAGATTTTACTAATTCTTTTCAATCGCCAAAGAGTAAATTGTGTGATTATGATAGATACATTGAAAGAAAGAAAAAGGCAAGAACTTCAACTATGAAAACAAAGCTAGATCATTACTTAGAGGAGGAAGTTTTACCAAGAAGTTCATATTTTTATATCTTAATGTGGTGGAAATTGAATGAGCTAAAGTATCCAACACTACAAGCAATTGCAAGGGATGTGTTAGTTATTATGATCTCCATTGTAGCTTTTGAATCAACATTTAGTATTGAAGGTCAGAAATTAACTCCTCATCATAGCTGACTTCATTATACTACTTTAGAAGCTTTGATGTGTTCTAAAAGTTGGTTATGAAATTCAAAGAATGCAGGTAAAATTCTGAATGCTTATGTGATACTTTATGAATTGCTTATATTTTTAAAACTTATAACTTGTTATTTATTATTTTATAATTATTATTTATTGGTTCTAGAGCAATTGAAGAATCAAATTTTACTGATGAGATTGAATCTGATGATGAAGCTATATTCACTTTTAGTTGTTCTAAAAAAAACTTTGATATCATTATTCATATCTAACTTTTCAAAATTTTTAAAATATAGGTGGATCTTTGGTCAATAACATTACTCAACATTTGCAAGATTAGTAGACATTGTTGTTGATCGGTAAAGGAATAACTATACTTATTTATTAATGTGATGTTTGATGTTAAGATTTGAAACAAGATCTAAAATATGATGTTTGATTTTATAAATACTAGGTTTAGGAAGAAATGTTGATGGCATCTTTCGTGAAGTTGGTGGTTATTTTGATGATGAACATTGTTTTCATTTTCTAGTTATTTCTAATTTGGTGTAATTTGAACTAATGAACATTGAGTTAGTGTCTATGAATTTGAGTTATGTTGTTTCGTATTTGGTGTATTTTATTTACCTTAAAAAACAATGGAATTACACTAGACAAATGTGTTAGTCTTAATTTTATTTATTACTAGTTAATTTTATTTTAGAATTTTTACATAATTTAATATTCTTTTCTTAACGATTTTCGTAGACACATGCGCGATAATAAATTTATTGATATATAAGTAGTTAAAAATAAATGTTTAACAATCAATTTATTTTTTCTAAAATCATATTTTTAATATTTTTTTACAAAAAAATTATTTTTCTAATTTGAATCGGGTACTGGACGGGGACGGGGATACCCGATACCCAATGGGTACGGGGATGAGATAATAAATTTTAACCCGACGGATATTGGGGAGTCGGGGTCAGGGATTGGAGAGACAATATTCGTCCCTGCCTCGCCCCATTGTCATGTCTAAGCTTTACAAGTATTCTTAACACCACTTCTAGTATCTTCTTAGACTCCCCCTGAATCTAAGAACCCAAGTATTTTTTTTAACACTAAGCTACTCTTGGCTTTCACAAACAAATGTTTGATTGAATACAAGTATTCTTAACACTCAAAGAGTGAATATACAATTAAGCACAAATACAAATTACTTTGCTCTGTAAAGGATAATAACAATGTAAAACTTGTAGTTGTAATAATAGAGTTTCACTTCAAATTTTTCTTGCGCTCTTGTCCTTTCTTTTCTTTGTTTTTCGTCAACTTCTTTCATATGGGGGGGGGGGGGACATCCTTTTTATAGACTTCAGTGATGTATTTGTTGTGGGATTTGCATCGTTATCTTGAAGGGACCATTGTCTCACATAGAGGAATTGATCGACATGTCAAGCTCTAAATGGTGAGGATTTTATCCAAGGTACAGACAATGTCATGTGCTTTTTGTCCACTCTAAAAGCGACCTTCAAGGGAATATTCCACAAAAGCCTTATATTATCTTTTATAATGTTATTTTCTTAAATTCAAATGTTAGCTATTCAAATGTAAGAGAGGCAAATAGAATGTGAACAAAATAGTACATGGTTTCAAGATAGCAAAGGAATTTTCACTAAATGATTTTATTAACAAATAAATATTTAAAGAAGAGACATAGAATCCATTTTTTGATTATGAGTTCTTTTTTGGTTAAACATGCAAGTTCATAGTTTTTAACTTAAATAGAGAATTGTTTAATATTTAATGCAAATCACGATTAAAATTTCATTAAATATATCCATTTAGGTTATAATAATTTTATAATTCATAAGATAATAGAATAACTTTGATAAAATTATTTTTTATTTAATGATCAATTTCTAAATAATTTTGATATTAATAAGAAATAGGGATTGAAAAAGTAAAGTTATGAGAAGAAATAGATTGGAAAGAGTAAGGGTTTAGAAATGTGTAGTAAAATAAATAGACATGAACTCATAAAAGATGAGAATTGAATACACACATGATGAACTACTAAACCTTTGCCAATTTCGATAGGTGTGTTGGTTTTTTGAGGAATTAAATGATTGTGTTTCAACCCCCCTGAAATTGGGAGTCCGTAGTTTTATTTATAGATTTACAATACTAATGGTCGAATTATATGACTTTGACACATGTACAACAATATTCATATATACATTGATTTGATACTAGTAATTGTCTTCATACAACTTCTCTGCAACCGTGTCAACTGATACTTCGATTTGTCGAAAAATACTTTGCTCTTCAGCATTTTCCAATCCCACATGCATGAATGAAGTTATTGAAAATAACAATCTCAATCGAAATAAGTTCTTTTGATTGCATAATCAAGTTTCTCAAATTTTTTTGTCATATTCTGCTTGCTTTTTAAGGGATTCCTCTATTCATCTCTAGGCAAGTACATTGAAATTAATTTGATTTCCATAACTTAATCAAATTGACATAACAGAGGTAACACATACATGATAATTGATTACAAGAGCTAGTAACTGATTAATTCAAGTTGAGGCTATTATCTTAGTGACTTTAGGTCAGTCAGTAATTGATTACACCATATGGTAATCGATTACTACTTATGTTAAAGCCTAAACCCTCTCTGGGTAAGGTTGTAATTGATTGCAACATTTAGTAATAAATTATGCAATGTTTGAAATAGTTTTTAAAAAACAAAAAGGCACTTGCTCTATTTTTAAATACCATTACCTAAACCTAAATCCCCACCTCTCTCTCAGCCCCTTTTTTGAACTCTAAGACAACATACACATCTTTTCTTCTTCCCTAACCCTCTCAACCTATATTTTGTCCTTTACCCTCAATCTCCATCAATGGTGGAAACCAAGAACAAGAGGATAAAGAGCATTGGGCACAAACTAATTGCCCCCAAAATGAAATTAAAGAAGGAAAATGAGCCTATAAAGGGAGGCTCTTCAAACTGATAGAGATAGGGGGAGCAACATGAAGAAGCTTTGGAACATGAAGAAGTTTTTTCTTTTTACATGCCCAACTCTTTGAGTGACATTTATATTGATTGTTGCATCTTAGTCTCTATATTTTCATATGTAAATCATGCATCATCATATAGAGGAAAAAAGATTATTTCTAAAGTTAGAAACTTCTTCAATTCATTAAACTCTATGTTCTAATCGATTACACAAGTGTTTGTAGCTTGGAGAGAGATTCTCGTTTCAGCTTAATCGATTACCAGTTAACCGCAATTAATTACACAGTTCAGTTGAGACCATGTTTGGTTTTTCATGAGTCTCTATAGATGTAAAAAGAGCAAGAAAGCACACTTTTGTATCTAAATATGAAGCTTTTTGAATAAAGAATAGAGAAATCATTTCAGAACTTCAAACAAGATTCACCCATATTGTGAATCACCTTCTTGGTCTTGGAAAAACATTTGAAGATAATGAGCTAAACATCAAAATCCTCATCTATCTTATAAGAACTTGGGAACCAAAGATCACAACGATCAAGGAATCCAAGGACTTAGCATCAATGTCGATGGAAGCTCTCTTCAGAAAATTGCTTGCATATGAACATAAGTTAATTCAACAATTTCATGTAGAAGAAACAAAAAAGAAAAGAAAAGGAATTGCACTCAAAGTTAATTCTTCAAAGGAAGACTACAAAGAAAGCTTTAGTGATGATGGAGATGTAGAGAATTTAAGCTTGATGGTGAAGAAGTTTGGAAAGTTTCTCAAAAGATTCAAAGGCAGAAAATTCTCTAAACCTTCAAAGAAGATAGAAAGCAACAACAATACCTTTATATGCTTTGAATGAGAAAAGCAAGGTCACATCAAATCTGAATGTCCTATCTACATTAGCAAACAACTTGCTAAAAAGAAAGGAAAGAAGGATAGAAAACAGAAAAAGGCCTACATAGCTTGGGAAAACAATGCATTCACATCCCTCGACTCTTCTAGTGAAGAAGATGTTGCAAATATGTGCTTGATGGCGGATTCAATGGATGATTCTTCAACCATTGAAGAAATTGAGGTAAATTTTAAATTTGAAGAAGTTTTGGAAGCAATTAATGAAATGCATGATGAAGCGCAAAGGCTTGCTATTTCAAACAATAAGCTGAGAAGCGATCTAAAACTGCAAATCACTAAATTGGCTTCGATACAAAGTGAACTGGATAAATTGAGACAAGAAAATGAAAAACTTGTTTCAAGCTATAAAGCCTCTGGTTGTGTTTGTGCATCTACTAGTCTTAATATGAATGATTACAAATCTTTGCAAATTTAGTTTGGAAAGTTAAAAAAGGATCACTATGAAGAATGTATGAAGTTGTAAATTGAGCTTTACTATCTTAAAGATCTATTTAGAAAATTGAACAAAAGAAAAAGTGATTTTGGTCACTTCCTCAGTGTGTTAAAGCATACTACCGATAGGACTGGATTGAGGTATACCAAGCAAACTACCTCTTCTAAGAAAACCGAGTTTGCATCCTTCCAAAAGGTGAACCCAAGCAAAGTCTCCAAAAAGAAAACCATAGTGCATTCTAAGCCTAAAGCAAAGACTTGTCATTATTGCATGAAAAGAGGACACATATCTTAAAAATGCTATGTTAGGAGATTTGACGTACCTAGAGGTAAATGTGTTTGGATTCCTAAAGATTTAATTGTGGAAATTAACCCCATTGGACCCAACCTCAATTGGGTACCACCTCTCTCTAATTGATTTTATCTTGCATGTGTGCCTAAAAGCAAGGGACTCACTATGGTTCTTGGATAGTGGTTGTTCTAGGCACATGACGGGTGACAAGTCCAAACTTACTGACTTTGTGTCAAAGGAAGAAGGATATGTCATTTTCGGAGACAACAATAAGGGAAGAATTTTGGGAGAAGGAAACATTGGAAATTAGCACAAGACACAAATAAAAAAATGTTCTATATGTTAATGGACTTAAGCACAATCTCTTGAGCATTAGTCAACTATGTGACAAAGGCATCAAAATTGAATTCAACAAGAATTGGTGTCTCATTTGGGAAGCTATTTTTGGTGAGGCTGTTCACATAGGTAAAAGAATAGGTAATATCTACATGTTGAATATTGAACATGCATTATTTCATGAACTTAGTTGCTTGGTAAGTAAGATTGATGATTCTTGGTTATGGCATCGTTGGGTTGCGCATATAAACATGCATCATCTCAATCATCTAGTTAAAAATGACTTAGTAATTGATATTCCAAAACTCAAGTTTGAGAAAAATAAATTGTGTAGAGCATGTCAAAATGGGAAACAAGTTAAAAATTCTTTTCAAAGTAAAAACGTTGTTTCTACTTCAAAACTCCTTAAACTATTTCATATAGATTTATTTGGACCTTCAAGAACTGTGAGTTTAGGTGGCAACTACTATGGCTTAGTAGTTGAAGATGATTATTCAAGGTTCACTTGGACTTTATTTTTTAAAACAAAAAATGAAGCATTTAATGCTTTTCGCAAACTTGCCAAAGTTATTCAAAATTGTAGAAGCAAGCTTCATGATGAATGAAGATGATTCAAAGAGTTTTGATGATAACAAAGATGATGACAAAAAGCTCAAAAGTCAAGAACACTTCATGATAACAAAGATGATGATCTCAAGAATCAAAGAATGAGTTCAAGATTGAATCAAGAACACTTCAAGGTTCAAGAGGAAATTTGATTTCAAGAATCAATAATCAAGTTTCAAGATTCAAGTTCCAAGAATCAAGATCAAGATTCAAGACTAAAGATTCAAGAATCAAGAGAAGACTCAATCAAGATAAGTATTAAAAAGTTTTTTCAAAAACTGAGTAGCACATGAATTTTTCTCAAAAACTTTTTACCAAAGAGTTTTTACTCTCTGGTAATCGATTACCAACCAGATTATTGTAATCGATTACCAGTAGCAAAATGTTTTTCAAAAAGCTTTCAACTGAATTTACAACGTTCCAATTGATTTCAAAATGTTGTAATCGATTACAATGATTTGGTAATCGATTACCAGTGTGTTTGAACGTTAGAATTCAAATTTAATTGTAAAGAGTCACATCCTTTCACAAAAAAGCTTTGTGTAATTGATTACACTGATTTGGTAATCGATTACCAGTGATAGTTTATGAACAAAATCAAAAGATGTAACTCTTCCAATAGTTTTCAAGTTTTTCTAAAAGTTATAACTTTTCCAAATGGTTTTTAAGTTTTTCTAAAGGTTATAACTCTTCTAATGATCTCTTGACTAGACTTGAAGAGTCTATAAAAGCAAGGCTTTGATTTGCATTTTATTCATTCATTTCTTTAGACAACAAACTTTTGCTAATTGATTTCTGAATCTCTTTGAACTCCTTCTTCTTCTTCCTCTGCTAAAAGCTTTCTAAAGTTTTCTGGTTTTCCAAACCTTGAAAACAAAACTTGTGGTATTCATCTTTTTCATTCATTTCTCCCTTTGCCAAAAAGAATTTGCCAAGGACTAACCGCCTGAATTCTTTTTGTGTCTTTTTTCTCCATTTTCCAAAAGCACGAAGGACTAACCGCCTGAATTCTTTTGTGTCTCCCTTCTCCCTTGTCAAAGAATTCAAAATGACACAGTATGAGAATTCTTTTGATTCTTCCCTTTCCCATATACAAAAGATTTCAAAGGACTAACTGCCTGAGAATTCTTTTGTATCTCCATTCATAAAGTTTCAAAGGTTTAATCGCCTGAGAACTTTGTCTTAACACAGTGGAGGGTACATCCTTTGTGGTACAAGTAGAGGGTACATCTACTTGGGTTGTTGACTGAGAACAAGAGAGGGTACATCTCTTGTGGATCAGTTCTAGTGGAGGGTACATCCACTAGGTTGTTCAAAGAGAACAAGGGAGGGTACATCCCTTGTGGATCTTTTCTTGTAAAAGGATTTTTATAAGGTTGAAAAGAAATCTCAAGGACCGCAGGTCGCTTGGGGATTGGATGTAGGCACGGGTTGTTGCCGAACTAGTATAAAAACTCTTGTGTGTTTGTCTCCTTCTTCCCTACTCTTTTAATTTCCGCTGTGCACTTTAATTCCTGCTTTTACTTTTGGTTAAGTTTCTTTTCTATTCTTCATTTACTTAACAACATAGTAAAATCCTTAGAAGAGTAAATTTTTAATTAGTAAAGGTTTAGGAATAATTAATTCAACCCCCCTTCTTAATTATTCTGAGGCCACTTGATCCAACAAAAATGAGAAAGGTCTTAATATTGTTTCAATTAGAAGTGATCATGGAGGTGAATTTCAAAATGAGTATTTTGAAAAGTTTTGTGATGAATGAAATTAACCACAATTTTTCCACCCCAAGAACACCTCAACAAAATGTTATTGTGGAAAGGAAAAATAGATCCCTTAAAGAAGGAGCCAAAACTCTTCTAAATGAAAGAAAGTTACCAAAGTACTTTTGGGTTGATGCTGTGAGTACTATTTGTTATACTTTAAACAAAGTACTTATATGACATATTCTAAAAAAAACCTCTTATGAACTTTATAAAGGAAGAAAACCAAATATATCTCACTTAAGGGTCTTTGGTTGTAAATGCTTTGTTTTAAATAATGGTAAAGAATCTCTTGGAAAATTTGATGCAAAAGCCGATGAAGCTATTTTTCTTGGTTATTCATTGCAAAGCAAAGCATATAGAGTGTTTAATAGGAGAACTTTATGTGTGGAAGAATCTGTACATGTTGTGTGTGATGAAATTAATTGTATTGTTCAAGAAAATTCTTTGGAAGATAAAGATGCAAGTTTTCAGGATAAGGATATTGTTCTTGAAGATGAAACCAAAGTTGAAGAGATTGAACAAAGCAAAGAAATCACTACCACACCTCCTAAAGACCTCCCAAGAGAATGGAAAACTCAAAAAGACCTCTCCTTGGACAACATTATTGGTGAAATATCAAAGGGAGTTTCTACTCACACTAGACTCAGGATTTAATGCAATAACATGGCTTTTGTTTCTCAGATTGAACCAAGAAACGTAGATGAAGCTTTTTATGATGAGAAATTATTGTTGGCTATGCATGAAGAGTAAAACCAGTTTAAAAGGAATTAAATGTGGGACTTAGTTCCTAAACCTGCCTCTTACAATTCAATCAAAATAAAATGGGTGTTTCAAAACAAACTTGATGAATCAGGCATCATAGTAAGGAACAAGGCTAGATTGGTTGCAAAAGGATACAACCAAGAGGAAGGCATTGGCTATGATGAAACCTATGCACCTGTTGCAAGGTTAGAAGCCATTAGGCTGCTGCTTGCTTTTGCATGTATTATGGATTCATGTTATTCCTAATGGATGTGAAGAGTGTTTTTCTCAATGGATACATTGAAGGAGAAATATATGTAGACCAGCCTCCAGGTTTTGTAGGCTTCGTACATTCTAATCATTTTTACAAGCTAAAAAAGGTTTTGTATAGTTTGAAACAAGTACCTAGATCTTGGCAAGAAAGATTGAGCAATTTGTTAATTGAGCAACCTTTTGTAAGAGGTCAAGCTGACAAAACATTGTTTATCAAGAGATCAAACAATGAGCTGCTAGTTGTGCAAATTGTTGATGATATAATTTTTGGTGCTACTAATGAAACTTTGTGTAAGGAATTTTCTAGTTCGATGCAGAAAGAATTTGAGATGTCTATGATAGGAGAGTTGAACTTCTTCCTTGGAATTCAAGTCAAGCAAATGAAACATGGAACCTTTCTATGTCAGACAAAATATTGTACAAAACTAATTAAGAAATTCAACATGGAAAAGTGCAAAGAAGAATCAACACCAATGGCAAAATCAAATTATCTTGACATAGATGAAAAAGGTAAATCAGTGGATAAGTCAAGGTATAAAGGTATGATTGGTTCACTTCTTTACTTAACTGCAACTAGACCAGATATTATACTCAATGTTTGCTTCTGTTCAAGATATCAAGCTAGACCTATGGAATCTCACTTAATAGCTGTTAAAATGATCATTAAGTACCTTAAGGGCACACCCAATGTTGGTTTGTGGTATCCCAAAGGTACCTCCTTAAATCTAATTGGCTTTTCAGACTCTGACTTTGTAGGGTGCAAGCTAGATAAGAAAAACACAAGTGGGGCATGCCATCTCTTAGGTAGCTCTTTTGTATCTTCCAATGATGATATCGACAATAAAGTTCCACTGCAAGCACCTCCATCACCCATCCACCTTGATTGCTTCGTTCATCAAGGACCACCCGCCATTGACCCCAACCTCTTCGAAGAAGACATTGCATGGTTACGATTTGATGTGGCCTTTCTCTCTAAGAATGCTTACAACATTCAAAGGAGATTGGACGTAGAATTCTGGCCTTCAACTGATTGGACGCAACTGCCCCTGGACGTTGAGGAGGAGATTGTCACATTCCCTCCATCCATACACAAAGACCCTGAAGCTACACCATCTTTTGTTGCATTGGATCAATCTATAGGGATTGAAGTCCTTCCTCCACCAACTTGTAAGTGTCTTCACCCTAAGATATTCAAGCCTACATTCCCAATGACCCTGCGCAAAAGTGTGTACAAGATTCCATATAGGGCTTGTAGATAAGTATTACACTATGATCAAGATATCATTAGATGGTGTAGGAAGATTGATGCTCAACAAATTGACCCATCTTCTAATGACTTTCTGCCACCATTCCTACTTCCAAAGAATATCCAACTCTTTACTCCCATGTCCCAATTCGTTCCTTTAGTCTATGGCCATCAAGCCATTCCATTGATTAAGGATGACATTTTCAATGCTGGGATGATTCTGATGCAGCGTGGCCTAACTAACCATCAAATTCATGCCAGACAGGGTTGCTCTAAGGTTGCCTCTATTGGACCTCCGAAAAAAAGAAAGGAAATGTGCCTCATCATACCAAACCAATGCCTCATCCTGGTCCTAAAGACAACATAGCCCTGCGTCCAATTCCCTATGCTTGGGGCAGGTACTTTACTAGGGATGCAACAACCAAGACTGTCTCTTTGAAGCCTAATGTTGAGTTCGACCAGAATGACGTCATGCTCTTTTACTTTAAAGACATGTATGAAAACTCACGTCTTGCATCCACTTCAGAGTCCAACAAGGAAGACACATCCAACCACATGCGTATGGTGCAGATCTTGCATCCAACAAAGATCTACAAATTCAATGATTGGCAAATGTGCTTCCTGAGGCAGGAGGAAGATAATGAGTTTTACTAGCAACTCATTCATGAAACCCCTCCAATTCGCACTCACTTTATTTTCAACCTACACCGTTATCCTAAAGCAGCAATAGGAAGAGTCATTGGCACAGCCTGCGCACACCATCCTAAACTTCAAGAGTGCCTTTTCTCTTCTGATCAGAACCATTGGGTTCCAGGACAAGGCATGGCTTCTGAACTTAAATGCAAGTAGGACAAGCCCAACTGGCAACTCATGGATATACAAAAAGAGGTCGGAGTCAAGCAACAACAAGAGAAGCTCAAATCTAAGGAGTTGTTCAATAACCTTGATGCTCATCTTAGACCACAAGTTGATGTTGTTGAACCTCTGATGGTTGAAGTTTCTTCTTAGCCCATACCGGATGATGCACTTACCACTATCATCACTTCCAGTACTCCAATGAAAATCACTCCCTTGACTGTCGTTGCTCCAAGTGGTGTGTCTAAAGAGAGGATCCAAGAAATATTGTGCCTTCAGCAAGCCAGCCTGCAAGAAACAATGGAGAAAAAGTTCCTTGTTGAACGCATGAAGACTAATATGATGATTAATAGTACTTTGAAAGCTTCCCTAAAATCCTTCAATGATTTTGTGTTGTTTAGTATGACATGCTCATGCAACAGAGGTTGCGTCCCACAATCAAACCACCTCCACCACCTCCAACTACAGTTCTTGAACCTGCATCCACTACAAATCATGTGCCTACGCCTCTACCTTCACCACTCAAGTCACCACCATCAAACCTTCCTCCTCCACGTGCTAAGAGTTGATCATCACTTCCTTTTTTTCTCTTCAAACCCATGTCTTTTGATAATGACAAAGAGGGTTTAGCCAATCTGCCTCGCTAAACGAGTCATCAACAGCTTTTACCTTCTCTTTTTTGGCCTAAAACGGAGTTGGATTCAACATTAGGTCACAAAATTGGAGTTTCTACTCTATGAAATCACACAATAAAGAAAATATGTACAATTTCTACAAAAAGAACCATAAATTGGAGGCATGTTGCTATCTTCTTGCAAATTTTCAATACCAAACTAACTCATGAATAACAACTAACAAACTCCCCCAAATTTACAGTTTTGCTTGTCCTCAAGCAAAGGAATAACAATTTACTTGTCCTCAAGTGACATGAATCAACAGTGGTTAGCCAAAATTGTGTTTGTTTCAAATGTTTCAATCACATGAATAGAGAAAGCTAGCAATGCTTCAACCAACAACCTTTCACAATGATATGCAGTATTTCAGAGATATGAACATGTCTATTAAGCAGTACAAATGAAATAAACTAGCAAGCATGACAGGTATCAAGGAAGGTTAACCAAGCTTAATCCTCACGACCACTGTTTCTCTTATATGCACAAGTGTTTAAGGTAGTTCTTCAAATAAGCAACCAACACAAGTCTCAACTTTTGCAATTCATCTCATTCCATACAATCACAAACACACAAAATGAATCTGAAGGACTTTCTTGGCCTGTAATGAGGCTAGGCTACAAACAATTAATGGTTTTTCAAGGATTCAAAACTTAGGTTCTAGGAGAGCATTCATCCTTAGATCACCTTTTTCTTTAATTCCCAGCTTCTATTGGCATGCCACAAGCATAATAGAATTCAGCTCAAGCAATAGCATACAAAGTTTCACTTATTCTTGAAATTTTCATCTTTCTCTTTATATATATATATATATATATTATTTTTAGAAGCTTATGATTACTGCTACTATATATGGTTTTCTGTGGCTGTTGCTTTCCTTCATGCAATCAAAATCACCCAAACACATTCCCCCAAATTTGGGACAAATTTGTCTTAAACCATAATGCTCTCCTATAACCTAAGGAAAGGTAAACGGAGATCAAATTGCATTTAGGCTTAGGGTTCATGAACTCATTCAATTATATTTAGGCTCAAAATGGGTGCAAGGGTTTAATCATTCATGAACAAGGTAAGGCCTAAGTGGCTAAATCAGATCAATCATGGCCTTCATCATTTCCAAATCATGCATTCATTCTGCATTCAGAGATTCATGCAAAAATCAGTACTAAATGCTAGTCGTTCTCTCACAATTTAGATTCACACATCTCATTGGGTTATAGCAAATGATTACCTTCGTTATTTACCTGTCAAACAAACTAACATTTTCACTCACGCCCCTAATTTCATGTTTTTTCTCTTCTAACTCCCGCATACTTATTCAAGGAAAATGATCTAGAATCACAAATCACTCAATTCATGCAATCAATTCAATTCAAACCAATCAACAAACACCAGAAATTAAAACCAAAAAATGTTTCAAAAACCACTGTGCATAATCCAAAAACAGTAAATTGTTCAAAAAGTTGTAAAATGTGCTAAGTAAATAAATAACTACACTAGAATTTAAAAACTGTCTAAGGAGCCGAAAAATAAAATGGAATCCTGTCATCAATCATCCTGGGCTGGTGCTGGGTCATCATGAGGTGTAGTGGGGGCATCCTGAGCTGGCATCAAAGTGTCCTGTGTTGGAGTGGGCCAAGGATCCTAGGTGCCCTACGCTGAAGCGACATCCGCTACATAGTCTGTATCAACGCTGGTCTCTACTGCGCCATCCTCATCAGTGACCTCTATGGGCGTGGCCGCAGGTGTGTCATCTGACGTCTCCTCCGCCTCTGCCTCTGGCTGCGACTGCTGGGCTGTAGGAGTCTCACCTCCCCCAGAAAAAGAAGACTAGACTCTTGGCCAGGCCACCTGGGCCATAAAGGCCTCCATGCTGATGATGGGCCTCTATTGAGCTAGGTTATGGATACTCTGCATCACCAAGCATAAGCCGTGGTAGAGGCTCTGCAGCATTAGCACTATCACATCTATGCTCGAAGTGGAGGGGCTGGAGGGTGCTGGAGGAGGAACTGGTGCTGGTGCAGGTGCTAGAGTGGGAGCAGGGGCAAAAGTAGAAGTATCTGAAGGACCTTGAGCCCTGGCCTTGCGGGACCCAGGAAATTTGATCATTGGATCCTTTGGGTTCCAACAATTCTTCCTGAAGTAGGCCAAGTTAATGGTTGGACTCAGGGACTCAAAGGTGAGGGAATCAGGGACAACTCCTCTGGCGATGCATAAGGCTGTGATGAGTGCAGGAAATCTGAGCCGAGAGGAGTTGGACTGGGCCATCTGTGATATCTGTCTAGAAATGATATAGCTCACGTCCATGTCCATCTTCATCACTAGAGCATAGACTAACCTCGCCCTATCCATGTTCAGATCAGACGTGTGAGAAGTAGGGGCGAGGTTAGAATAAGATAAGACGCTCCAGGTCTGAGCCAATGTGGTAAGGTCCTTCCTCAGGAGCTTCTAGGGGGCTCCCTCAACATTAAGCACAAATCCCCGCCCTGGAATGCACAATTTGGCGGCGAGCTCCTGAGGGTCTGGTTGAGTGTGACAGAATCAAGAGTATGTAGAATATTGCTCCCTTGGCTCCAAAACCACGGGGGTCTCTAGAAACTCGTTCAATATCACAACATCGAACTTAATCAGCTTGCCCCACACTCTGCACTGTCTAGGGGACTTTTCTTCTGGATCAAAGACATTAGCATATAATTCCTTGACCAGGGCCACATCAATGTGGTTATCTAGCTGCCTAGTCAAGACCCGGTGCCACCTACACCGCTCGAGCTCCTGTCGGAACTCGTCGTACTGAGTAACCTGTAGCTCAACATTCCTCTCTGGAAGGATGTTTCTGGCATGGATATTCTGCTCATATCTCTCCCAAGCGACCTCAGAAACGAACCGTGAGGTGTCATAGGGTTCCTGAGGTCGAAAGGTGGAAGCTCTTCTCTTTCCAGAGGCCATCTACACTAAAACAAGCATAAGAATGAAGTTAGACAAGGTTTATTGAAAACAGATAATAGAAAAACAAAACAGGAAAAAGAGTTGGGCACTTAGTGAGATTGGCTCGCTTAACGCGCCTTCAGAAAATAACATGCATGCGCTTAGCGCGCAGGGCACGCTTAGCGCGACAATAGAAAAACATAGACTCTGGCTAAGCGAGACACCCTCGCTTAGCTGAAAATACACTATGGCTAAGCGAGCATGGCTCGTTAAGCCTTATTCTCTAATAGAGAGCTAATTGCGCTTAGCAAGCATGGCTCACTTAGCGCGACACACTACACCGACTTAGCACCAGTGGGCGCTTAGCGGGACTGACTATTGCCACATTAATGGCTTAGCGAGACAGGCTCACTAAGTCCTATTCTAAGACAGAGAGGTAATTGTGCTTAGCGAGCATGGCTCTCTTAGTGCATGCACAAAAGCCTACAGAACTAAATTACCTTGGGCTTAGCGAGACAAACTCGCTTAGCCCAAGCTTATTCACAACTGAGGCATGCTGGGCTTAGCGAGCGTGGCTTGCTTAGCCGCATCCAGAATACCAAATGCCTCTAAGTCACAGTACTAACTAAGTGTACTCGCTAAGCGCAGCATGCTGGCTTAGCGAGTTCATGCGAACTTAGAAATTAAAAACTGCAAAAAACATCGCGGCATGCTGGCTTAGCGAGTTCATGCTGCCTCAACTCCCTAGCCACTATTCAGGCATAGGAAGCCTGAAGCTTAGCCCTACAAAAAACCTACATTATGTCTTAAACTAAAGCCCTAACAACATACTAACTAAACAAATAATTGCAAATCAACAACAACATCACAACATCAAATCACAGAAAAACTCATAAGTCTTCTACCCTAGGGTTCATAACTTAAATTAAACATAAAGTAAAGGAGACTTACTTGGATTACAAAGGTGAGTGAAATAAAGGCAAGAAGAAAAGAAAGATGAGCACGGTGCAAGATTATGCAAATGATTGCAAACTGATAGTGTGCAATTATAGGAGGATGCAAAGGTAACTGCCCTAAGGCAGTTATGTTTTAGTTTTGGTAGTTTCGATCTGCTCGCTAAGCGCGAGTGACTCGCTAAGCGAGCACTCAGTGACGTTTGAATTTTCAAATTTTAAACTCATACACTTAGCGAGACTAACTCGCTTAGCCCAATTCGAAAAAAATAAGAAACCCAAGAGGTTTTTGGGCTTAGCGCGTAGGTGCGCGCTTAGCAAGTTATGCAGCATTGATTGGTCAGCAACTTCCGCTAAGCGGGACATGGCTCGCTCAACGGATTAATTGTCTTTTGATGCAGTAGTGGGGTTGTGCTTAGCAAGATAGTCCCGCTTAGTGCTATTGCCATTCCAGAGAAGGATTTGGGCTTAGCGGGATAACCCACTTAGCCCAATTATCATGAAGGTCCAGGCAGAGAGCCTTTTGCGCTTAGCGCATAGGCGCGCTTAGCGAGAGACTACGTCATACTCAGTTGTTGGATCAAGTGGCCTCAGAATAATTACGAAGGGGGGGTTGAATTAATTATTCCTAAACCTTTACTAAATAAAAATTTACTCTTCTTAGGCTTTTACTATGTTGTTAAATAAATGAAGAATAAAAAGAAACTTAACCAAAAGTAAAAGCGAGAATTAAAGTGCACAGCGGAAATTAAAAGAGTAGGGAAGAAGGAGACAAACACACAAGAGTTTTTAACTGGTTCGGCAACAACCCGTGCCTACATCCAATCCCCAAACGACCTGCGGTCCTTGAGATTTCTTTTCAACCTTGTAAAATTCCTTTACAAGCAAAGATCCACAAGGGATGTACCCTCCCTTGTTCTCTTTGAACAACCTAGTGGATGTACCCTCCACTAGAACTGATCCACAAGAGATGTACCCTCTCTTGTTCTCAGTCAACAACCCAAGTAGATGTACCCCCTCTACTTGTACCACAAAGGATGTACCCTCCAATGTGTTAAGACAAAGTTCTCAGGCGGTTAAACCTTTGAAACTTTGTGAATGGGGATACAAAAGAATTCTCAGGCGGTTAGTCCTTTGAAATCTTTTGTATACGGGAAAGGGAAGAATCAAAAGAATTCTCAGACTGTGTCATTTTAAATTCTTTGACAAGGGAGAAGGGAGACGCAAAATAATTCAGGAGGTTAGTCCTTCGTTCTTTTGGAAAAGGGAGAAGAGAGACACAAAAAGAATACAGGCGATTAGTCCTTGTCGAATTCTTTTTGGCAAAGGGAGAAGGGAATGAAAAAGATGAATAACACAAGTTTTGTTTTCAAGGTTTGGAAAACCAGAATACTTTAGAAAGCTTTAGGCAAAGGAAGAAGAGGAAGGAGTTCAAAGAGATTCAGAATTCAATTGGCAAAAGTTTGTTGTCTAAAGAATGAATTAATAAAATGCAAATCAAAGCCTTGCTTTTATAGACTCTTCAAGTCTAGTCAAGAGACCATTAGAAGAGTTATAACCTTTAGAAAAACTTAAAAACCATTTGGAAAAGTTATAACTTTTAGAAAAACTTGAAAACTATTGGAAGAGTTACATCTTTTGATTTTGTTCAGAAACTATCACTGGTAATCGATTACCAAATCAGTGTAATCGATTACACAAAGCTTTTTTGTGAAAGGATGTGACTCTTCACAATTAAATTTGAATTTCAATGTTCAAACACACTGGTAATCGATTACCAAATACTTGTAATCGATTACAGTATTTTGAAATTAATTGGAACGTTGTAAATTCAGTTTGAAAGTTTTTTGAAAACCATTTTGCTTCTGGTAATCGATTACAATAATCTGGTAATCGATTACCAGAGAGTAAAATCTCTTTGGTAAAAGGTTTTGAGAAAAATTCATGTGCTACTCAGTTTTTGAAAAAACTTTTTAATACTTATCTTGATTGAGTCTTCTCTTGATTCTTGAATCTTAAGTCTTGAATCTTGATCTTGATTCTTGGAACTTGAATCTTGAAACTTGATTCTTGAATTCAACTTTCCTCTTGATCTTTGAAGTGTACTTGATTCAATCTTGAACTCATTCTTTGATTCTTGAGATCATCATCTTTGTTATCATGAAGTGTTCTTGACTTTTGAGCTTTTTGTCATCATCTTTGTTATCATCAAAACTCTTTGAATCAATCTTGATTCATCATGAAGCTTGCTTCTACATCAGCGAGCTACCTCACTTAGCCCTATTCTACTAAATGCACAACCCGAGAGATTTTTGGGCTTAGCGTGATTGTCTCACTTAGGGAGACCCCAGCAGCCAATGGATGGGGGTTGGCACGCTTAGCGAGAGATGCTACTTGCTCAGCGCATAGGTTATGGCTCGCTTAGCGCATGGGGCACGCTGAGCGAGTTGGATGACTGAAAATTTTATAAGTTCTTTCCTCATCCCATACTTCAGAGAAGCTTTTGGCTAACCCCTTTATCATACAAAATGTGCTTAACACCTTACTCTAGCAATCTCAAATGAGTCCAAACCTAACTACAGGCATTGATTAATAGAAAAATGATTGAGAAAATTAAGAAAAAACTGGGTTGCCTCTTAGTAAGCGCTTCTTTAACGTCACTAGCTTGGCGTATGTTACCTCTAGGGGTCTTGCAACACCTTAGCCCTGGCCACCAGAGCTGTCTCATTCTCAATCTTCTCCATCTTGGAACAAACATTTTGGTCATTTGCATGTTTCACTGCATCAAATAAATTGAAAGTAACCTTCTGATCATCTACACTCATCTGAAGGTTACCCTTTCCCATATCAACCACACAATTGGATGTCAACATGAATGGAAGGCCTAGAATCAATGGAATTTAGGCGTCCTCTTCAATGCCCATAATCACAAAATCTGCAGGGAAAGTAAAGTGACGCACTTTGACCAATACATCCTCCACTATACCATATGGCCTTGTGATTGAGCGATCTGCTAGCTGGAGTGTCATTCTTATTGGTAGGATTTCCAACTCCCCGTTCCTTCTACACATGGATAGGGGCATCAAATTTATGCTAGCCCCTAAATCGATAAGCGCTTTTCCAACTGACATGGCACCAATTGAGCAAGGAATGGTAACATTCCCTGAATCCTTATATTTTGGTGGAAGTATCCTCTGGATGACAACAATATAATTGCCTTCCACAACAATGTTTTCACTGTGGATGTATTTGCCCTTCTTGGTCAGTAGATCTTTGAGAAATTTGGAGTAGAGTGGCATCTATTGCAAGGCTTCTCCAAAAGGAATAGTGATCTCCAATTTCTTGAAAATATTAAGGAAACGCAGCAAAGTGTTGTTCCTTGTCCTTCTTAGACAACACCAAAGGATATGGTGCTTCCTTTTCTGAATTGGGGACAACCTCCTTCTTCTTCTCCCTCGCCAGCTCACTCTTAGTCTTTTTCTCTCCATTCTTTCTTCTTTCATCCCCCTCATTGTGTCTCTTTTTTTGCATTTTTCTCATTTTCTTTTTCCTCATCTTCATTTATTTTCTCTTCTCCATCTAATCTCCTTCTTTTTCTCTTTCTCCCTCAGCTCCTAACTCCTTCTCCTCACTAATCCTACTCTCATTCTCCACAACAATCTCTCTTTTACTTCTGGTCATAACAGCCTTGCATTCTTCCTTAGGATTTTTCTCAGTGTTAGCTCCAAAACCTCCAGAAGAACTCTTGGTTATTTGCTTGGCCAATTGTCCCACTTGGATCTCCAGGTTCTTGATGGCTGACTCAGTGCTCTTATAATTAGACATTGAGACCTGTATAAACTGAGACAAAGTTTCTTCTAGCTTGGTGGTCCTCTCATACAAGTTAGGCCCTTGATTAGGAGGTCTGTTGGAAGGTCCTCCTTGATCTTTGTTGAATTGATTCCCTTGATGTGACCTCCATCCTTGCCCTTGATTTTGATTGAAATTCCCTCCTTGCTGGTAACCTGAAAAACTGCCAAAATGAAATCCTTGTCTATTTTGATTCCCCATGTAGTTTACCTCTTTGGATGAATCATCTTGGGGTATACAACAGCCGGATTCATGAGCTCATCCATAAATACTACAGCCTCCAACATGCATAACAGCTGAATGAGAAGGTTGAGCTACTTGTAACTGTGTTGGCAATTTGCTGAGTGTTTCTGTAAGTGATTCTAGCTGCTTGGTTAACAGCTTATTCTGTGCCAACAATGCGGCTCGTGAAGAGAGTTCCAACAGGTTTCATTTGGTGGGTATATGTGTTCTATCATGCAAAATAGCATGATCACTAGCAGCCATGTTCTCAATGGGCTCCATTGCTTCCTCTGGATTTTTTTAACTTAATCTTTCCTCCAGCAGAAGCATCTAACAATTGCTTGGACTGTGGTCTCAAACCATCAATAAAGATATTCAACTGGATAGGCTCTGTGAATCCATGAGTTGGTGTCTTCCGCAGCAAGCTACAGAATCGTTCTAGTGCTTCACTCAAAGACTCGTCCAGAAACTGATGGAATGAAGAAATGGTCGCTTTGCCGTTATCTGTTTTTTATTTAGGGAAGTATTTCTTTAGAAATTGTTCTACTACTTCCTCCCATGTCTTCAAGTTGTTCCCCTTGAAAGAATGCAACCATTTCTTTGCTTCACCAGCTAAAGAGAATGAAAACAAGCTCAGCCTTATTGCATCTTCCGGCACCCTTGCGATCTTCACTATATTGCAGATTTCTATGTAAGTTGCAAGGTGTGCATAAGGGTCTTCATTGGGCAGACCATGAAAGAGATTTCCTTGAATCAGCTGAATCAAGGAATATGGATAGGAAATATTATGTGCTTGGACTTCCGGTCGCGCAATACTTATGAAAAATTACGGCACGATAGAGCTGGAGTAGTCCTCAAGAGTAACCCTCTGTGGCTGCTCATCCGCCATGATATGAGCTTCGGATACAGCAACTTCAGATTCCCTTAAGTTTGCTGGAAATGATGAAGATGATTTGGATTAAAGAGTTCTCTCGATGCTTGGATTGACTATTCTGTCCTGCAAAGCCTTTCTCATTCTTTCTGTGTTGTTTCTCCTGCAAGTAGCTTCAATCTCCAAATCTAGTGGAGCTAAATCCCCTGCTGAAGAATTACCTCGCATACAAGAAGCAACTAAACAGAGCAGCAGTTAACCAAGTCAAGAGAAAAAAATTGAATTCTAACTATTCACAAAAATTAATCAAAGAATAAAGAATAAATGTTTCCAAACTGAATTATACTATCTAAGTGGAAAAAAAAAATTCCCCAGTAACGACGCCTAAAACTTGTTGATTGCTTACAGCAAGTGTACCGATTCGTATAAGTAGTATAAAACGTTAACACCGAGTATCGTATCCACAGGGAATTTGTTTCACCTAGACTATGTATATTCAATATGTAAACACTTATAAGGTTTGAAATAAAGCAAATATTAAGTTCTGCACTATTAAACTATTTGAACAAAAATAAAATATTTAAAGCTATAAAAAGTGACAACTATCAAATTAAAAGCATTGGGGAGTGTCCTACTGAATTTCTCTTGTTGAATAAAATGTGTTTTTTCTCTATTTAACGTTATTCTAGTGTTCTTACATTGAGAAATTACTTAAACCATGACTCCTACCATGAATGAGCCTAACTCTCTTTAGCCTTTGTTCTTGATTCCTCAACAAACTTGTTCTAAAAGAGTTGCACTAAGCCAACAGTGTAAAACAGACTAGATCATTGCACTCCATTCCTAGACATACAGATTCCTAGCTTGCTCTATCAAGTTCTAAGGTTTTAAAGTATTTTCCAATACTAAAAAACCCTAACTACACATACAAATGGGTGATCAAGCCACAAGCATATAAAATAAGCATAGAAAGAAACAAAAAACACAGAGAAATAACATTAAATAGATAGTAAGAGTATTACATCAAGAGGTTCAGTAGTAACTCCCCAACAAGCAGGCTTAGCCTTCCATTACAAGCAAAGCTTCAAAATACAAGAAGAAAACTATTTTTGGTGAAATAAATATGGAAGAAAATGGTGGAGAATGTCTTCTCCAGCCTCTCAACCCTAAATCTCTCTGTTTTTCACGGAGACAAGCTCTCTTTGCTGCTCAATGTCCATTTTTTTTTCAATTCCGCCAACCTCAGTGCTTTAAAGGCTCTTGGACTCTTCAACTTTCAAAGGCTCGCTCAGCGAGAACGAGAGTAAGTGAAAATCCGTTAAGCGAGCATGGGCGCGCTAAGCGCGAGAAGAGACAAAGTCCTCACTGGGCGGGCTGGCTGCACATTGGGCGGGCAGATCTTTGACTTATCCTCTTCTAGGGTTTCTCATCCATTAAGCGAGCTGGATGCCTCGCTAAGCGGATGCATCCCGCTTAGTCAATCTGCCTCGCTAAGCGAGTCATCAGCAGCTTTTACCTTCTCTTCTTTGGCCTGAAACGGAGTTGGATTCAACATTAGGTCACAAAATTGGAGTTTCTACGCTATAAAACCACACAATAAAGAAAATATGTACAATTTCTACAAAAAGAACCATAAGTTGGAGGCACATTGCTATCTCCTTGCAAATTTTCAATACCAAACTAACTCATGAATAGCAACTAACAAGGGAGAAAGTAGAATAAGAATTTTTTTCTTTACACACTTGTAACAATACACCTTTTAATAAAACAAGTGTTATGGTGGTCACATATATGTGTCTTTCATGTTTTACATTTTCATACTCATATATGCTTTGATGCATGCTCTATTTAATACATATTCTCTAAGATATCTTTATACTCTGAAAATTAACAAGTTTGTTGATTGTCAATGATATATTCCTAAGATACACAAACCAAGAGTAAGTGGTGCATAATAATACATCCTAATTGCTCTGATACTCTGATCTTAATCTCCTTTTCTTATCTTTTAAGTATTAAAACTTATATTGTTTGTCATCATAAAAAAGAAGGAGATTGTTGAGTCTGGCTGCGTCCAAGTCATATTGGACTATACCAAACAATTATATCCTTAAGGATTTGATGTTAAAAAAGTATAAATTTTATGTACTAATCTTTCATGCTTAATTTACAAATTATTATATCTTTATGAGATACAAGTAGAAAAGCATGAATAGAAGGGTTCTAGATGATAAGCAAAGTACTGGGTAGTGGACGATACTACTTCTATGTCCAACCCTAAGAAGACAAGTGCTTTCGCACTTGGCTCGCAATGCAAAAGCAACTCAATCTTCAAGAACTAAAAACAATCACAAGAAAGTAACGTCCATAGACTCAGTAAGAAACTCGTGCTTTAGTGCATAAAAGGGAGGATTTAAAATGTCTTGTCTTGACATTCTTAATTCCTTTCGTCTTATGCTGTTAATATTTCTTTCTATCTGTATGTTGAAAGTCAACTCTGAGCACTAGGCGACACTGACAAATTTTACTTTTCTAAAGATATGCTCCAGAAAGCATGTGTGGTCCTCACTCACTCTCTGCACAGTAGCGACCTCGTATCAAATGCCAAAGTTATTAGACAACGACTAGCTAGTATCTCTTAATGGATCAAAGCTCTGAATTCTATATAAAGCCTGAAGACGTTCATGTTAAGGTTGTCGAAAAATAAGAGAATATTTTGAGACAAAACAAACAAGTGTTGTAACGCTATCAATCCATTCGACGAAGGAAACTTGAGCGAATTGAGTGAATCTTAGCAATGCTAAGTTAGTGAGTTTCATTGTATTCAATCTTATTGTGTAAACACTCATTGAGTGATTAGAATACTTTTTCTATCAAACATATACTATTTTTGAAAGCCAAGAGTGGCTAAGTGACAAAGAATACTTGGGTCTTAATCTCGGGGGGAGATTAAGTGTAGTGCCAGGAGTGGCCTAGAGAGTACATGTTGTAGCCAGAAGTGGCATAAAGAATACTTGGTTGTAATCAAATATTTGATTAGTGGAACCCTTCAAGGTTTGAAAGAGAACTAGATGTAACCCAAGAGTTGGGGTGAATCAGTATAAAACCTTTGTGTTTTCATTACTGCTTCTATATAACTAGTTCTTTTCTTTAAGTCACTTCTACACAATCAAATCCATGTTTTGCAAAATGGTTTTCTAAGCACAAAGTTATTTCAAACCCTTTGGATAAAACCCTTCGCCCATTGATACTTGCTATAAGAAATTTTTTTTTTATAGTTTTTTAAAGACTAAGTTTTATCCATCACACTATTCAACCCTCCTTCTAGTGTGTTTTAGGTATTTTCACTTTTACTTCTTGCACTATTTCTTTAGCAGTCGAATCTAAAGATTCCTTGTTCTACTCATTAATCTCTTTGCTGGATTGATGCTCTTGAAGCTTGAGGTGAGTAGAACAAAGTTCTTCTTGAATCGGCTTAAGGAGCACCATAAGTTCCTCTTCTTTCTTCATTAACTCCTACTCAATCTTTTCAGTTTTCTTGATTGGACCCTGAATCTACATGATTTTTTCTTTGGCTTTTTGGAAGCCTTATCGGGCTTGCACCAACTTATTTCTATCCTGCTCCATTGAAGATTCTATCTCAGCAATATCAAGAATGTGTTAACTATGTAGTTGATGAGCTTCGAAGGCATTATTGAAAACATTAAGAAAAGATTTGATTTCCATATGAATCACATCAACTACTAATTCATTAAATTGAAAACTTTGTTTATTGATTACTAATGTTGGGACTTGTAATATGGATTTGAGAGAGAATCTTCGAGAGGTTGATCAAACGTTAGTCTTCGAAACTTAGCCATACCTCATCGAAATGTGTGAATGGCCTATTGTGGTTGGATTTAGAAGCTTTTGATGGCATCGAATCGAAAGACCAGACGTCCAATGGATTTGTTTCCCTTTGAAGATCCTCTACAACCTCCATAGGTGTTTCTTTAGCGATATCTACAAATAAATAAAAATAATTAATTAAACATTATTGTTGAAATAAATTAAAGAAAACGAGGGATCTTTGTTGTACATATTCTATTCAAATATGATCTCATGTGTTTCGACAACTGGCATATGAGAAAAAGTATCAGTAGCAGCTCGATCCTAACTTGCTCCTCTACAGTTGGAGGGTTTTGTTCAGTTTCAATATCCAGAAGTTGGTCATGAGTTGAGTCCACCTCGATTGCATTTTCTTCGATTATGGACTCAGGAATTGACATTGCCTTCGAGGGGGAAGACACACTATGACTTTGAGCATCTTGCCCTTTTGTACCTTCTATTTCTTCAACATTATGGGCATCAGTTGCCAAAATTGGTATGTTTGAATCTTTTAGGATAGAAATACATGTATTAATTCTGATTACTTGAAATTTAAATTGAAAGTGTGAAAACAATTCGAGTTTGAAACACTTACCAATTATTTCTTTGCTTACACTTTTAGCACTTGAGCTAATGGCTGAGGTATCTTGATTTTCCTTTTCCTACCGAAAGATCATGAACTTAATCTTATAGTTCTCAAAAGAATTTAGCACTGGAAAGAATTTACAAGTGATTAGAGATTTACCCCATCGCCACCAGTCTGAAAAGGATCTTGAGATGATGAAAGATCCACTACCTTGTCATCCTGTAATGTACAAAGTTAGGATTTATCCTTTAGTAGTCCATTCGAAAGATATATCTCAAGAAACTTTCTAGATCTAGATTTCATGAAATAAATTTTTTCAAAGTTTCTTGAAATGCCTTTTTCCTTGTAGTAGTAGAAATGGTTTAAAAGAGGAACTAGTTGGTACGTCCTCATCAGCACAGGCATATCTAGTGTTTGGATAAGCTAGTTAAAGAAGGTTTTCCCATCCTTGGGAGGAGAGGCCCTAAAAATCCCACTTTTCTCCTTCAGAAAATCGCTCCTAATAGTTTCCTTATGAACTATGGGATACTTGTTCTCATAAGTGGGGAACCAAGAATCAATGGCTTCATAATCCAACTTAGGGCGGTACGGACCTACAAAACAATTTCTTTAGAGTTCAAGAAAGTTGGAAGTAGTACCTGAGTTTCCTACACTTTCTTGAAATATTCTTCATGCCCAAGGATTGAGAGTAATTCAAGGCCATCGTTTGTCTTTGCTGAAGATACAATCAGTGTTGGTAGTGGTGTTCTCCTCCTAGTGTTAATAGAAGTTATCGTGCTTTGTGATGTTGGTGCATTGAGAGGAAGCAGCCATTGTTGATAGGAAAGTGAAGGAGAAGGGAAGAGTAGTCACGAGAGAGGAAGAGATCAAGTGTTGCAAGTTAGGGGTAGCAAAGAAGTAGTGGAAGTACAACTGACGTTTGAGTTACATATATATAGAGAGAGAGAGTTTATTAGATTCAAAATTTGAATAATTTAAATATATTTTAAAATTGATGATGAAATCTTATGGCACATTAATAGGGTAGGTTGTTACAGCCATAAAATAAGTAATCATCTCCTATTGGTTCACGTAAAAAATGCAACATTAGATGATGTTCCCAATATATTAAATGTTGATTGGACAAGATATTAAAGTAATATTTGAATAATTGTTACAAAAATATTGTATTCTCGAAACATTATTTTTGGGGGGCATCTATTATCTCTGTTATGTAAATTTTATTAAGTTAAGGAAATCAAATTTGAATATACTTGCCTAGAGATGAATAGAGGAATCCCTTCAAAAGCAAATAGAATATGACAAAAAAATTTGAGAAACTTGATTATGCAATCGAAAGAACTTATTTCGATTGAGATTTCTAATTTCGATAATCTCATTCGCGCACGTGGGATTGGAAAGTGCTGAAGAGCAAAGTATTTTTCGACAAATTGAAGTATCAGTTGACACAGTTGTAGAGAAGTTATATGAACATAGTTACTAGTATCAAATCAATGTATTTAAGAATATTGCTATATAGTGCCGAAATCATATAATTTAATCGTTAGTATTGTAAATCTATAAATAAAATTACTGACTACCAATTTCAGGGAGTTGAATCACAATCACTTAATTTCTCAAAACACCAATATTCCTACCATCAAAATTGACAAAGGTTCAGTAGGTTATCGTGTATGTATTCAATTCCCATCTTTTTATGAATTCATGTCTATTTTTTTACTACACATTTCTAAACCCTTACTCTTTCCAATCTCCATTTCTTCTCAAAACTTTACTTTCCTAATCCCTATTTCTTATTATTATCGAAATTATTTTGAAATTGATCATTAAATCGAAAAATACTTTTATCAAAGTTATTCTTTTATCTTATGAATTATAAAATTATTATAACTCAAATGGATATATTTATCAAAATTTTAATCGTGATTTGCATGAAATATTAAACAATTTTGTATTAAGTTGAAAGCTATGAACTTGTTTGTTTAGCCAAAAAGAACTCAATCAAAAAATGGATTCCATGTCTCATCTTTAAATATTTATTTGTTAATAAAATAATTTAGTAAAAATTTATTTGCTATCTTGAAAATATTTTCCTTTCGAGAAATAGATACAATTTTTATAATTAACAGTGTGACAATGCAATTTTTTTTTTACAGAAATAACATGCTAAAATGGTTTTCATGCTTTCTAAATGCACATACAACAAAAAAACACAAATACACAAAAGAAACAAACAAAAATGCAAATGAATATGTACTAGAAATGTATGTTGGCTCCCATATTGGCTCAAGTGAGATTAGACTCACTTAAAATGACAAGCTCGTTACAAAGATGGTAGAACCTATATCTTGCTAAAGGTTTGGTAAATATGTCAGCTAGTTGTGAGTCTGTATCCACAGACTCAATGTCACAATCACCTTTGTGAATATGATCCCTAATGAAGTGATGCCTAATTTGTATATGCTTTGTCCTAGAATGCATGATAGGATTCTTAGTGAGACTAATGGCACTAGTGTTATGACATCTTAAAGAAATATGTTCTAAGTGCAATCCAAAGTCAAAAAGGTTGTTGTTTAAGCCACAAGATTTGTGCACAACAACTCCCTTTAGCAATGCAGTCAGCCTCAGCAGTAAACAAGGCAACACATGCTTGGTTCTTACTATTACATGATACTAGGCCATTACCTAACAAGTGGCAAGTGCCACTAGTGATTTTCCTATCTAGTTTACAACCGAAAAAGTCTAAATCTAAACATCCTACTAGAGAAGTCTAAACACCTTTAGGGTACCATAGACCAACATCTAAAGTGCCGCTTAGGTATTTCATGATCCTTTTTATAGCAGAAAAGTGAGACTCCTTAGGAGTAGATTGATAGCGTGAGCACATGCAAACACTAAACATAATGCCCCGTCTACTTGCATTCAAGTAAAGTATGGAACCAATGATGCCTCTATACTTTGTTTGATCATTTGACTTTCCCTTTTCATCCGCACTAAGGTAGCAATTAGCAGCCATAAGAGTTGCAGCCTCCTTGCTTTTGTCCATCTCAAATTTCTTGAGAAGTTCCTTGCAATATTTTGTTTGATGGAAAAGTGTTTCATGGTCCATTTGCTTCACTTGGAGACCAAGAAAGTAATTTAACTCCCCCATCATTGACATTTCAAACTCCCCCTACATCTTGTGCACAAAATCTTCACAAAGAGATTTGTTAGTGGAACCAAAAATGATGTCATCCACATAAACTTGCACAAGTAAAATGTTATGAGATGACTTTTTAATGAAAAGTGTTCTCTCTCAAACTTTTGTTCAAGAAGGAAGTTGTTAGGTCTCTCGTACCATTGCATTGGTTCTTGTTTAAGTCCATAAAGAGTTTTTCCTAAGCTTTTATACATGATTTAGATTTTTATGATCCTCAAAACTGGGAGGTTGGGAAACAAAATTTCTCTTCAATGTATCCATTCAGGAAAACACTTTTGACATCCATTTGATATAACTTTAAACTCATAACACAAGCATAAGTAAGTAGCAATCTTACAACCTCTAGTCTAGCTATCAGTGCATAGGTTTTACCAAAGTCTACACCCTCTTGTTGGTTATAGCCCTTGGCTACAAGCCTTTCTTTATTTCTAGTGATGAAACCATGCTCATCTAATTTATTTGTAAACACCCATTTAGTGCCAATGATGTTCATGCTTTTTGAATAAGGTACCAATTCCCATACATATTGCTTTAAAATTGGTTCAACTCCTCATGCATGAACATTATCCAAAACTCATCTTTGAGTGCATCCTCTATATACAAGGGTTTTACTTGAGACACAAATGCAATACGCTAAAAAAACCAGTTCAAAGAGTGTCTAGTAGTTACTCTTTTTTCTATGTTTTCGAAGATGTTATCCATAGAGAGATCCCTTGATGCTCTCCATTCCTTAGGAAGAAAGTTGTGTTCTGATGAAGGTCCTTCTTGAGCTTTATTGCTCACCACCACTTTACTCCTTGGAAAATCTTCTCTTGGACTCCCTACATCATAATAAGAAAATAGGTACATTTCCCTCCTTGTTGCATCCGGAAAGATTCATACTCTTGGATGAGGGAATTCTTCCTTGCTCTTTTCACTTCCAAAGTACCTTCATAGAGTCACTTGGATTAGATCCCACATTTCCTTCGCCATAGAACATGCTAACACCCTGAAAAATTCATCACAATTCAAGGATGAATGAATTATATTCATAGCTTTAGCATCATATTCAGCCCTTCTAATTTATTATTGAGATCAAGATTCAAAATATTTTTCTATAGTTATGTTTTCAACAACTTGGGTTGGAATTGTGTAACCATTTACCACCACATGCCTGCCAAACGCCTCTATTAATAAATTCAATAAAAAATTGAACTTTCCAAAAGTCATAGTTCATGCCACAAAAGAGTGGAGGTCTATTAATGGTAATTGATTCCCAACCATATTCAAAGACTTTTGATAAAATCTTGATTAATTTTCAAGACCCTAGCTCTAGATACAAGTTGTTGGAATAACCGGGAATCAAGAAGGAGGGATTGAATAAATTCCTTCAAAAACTATACCGCTTAATTTCTTAATTCAGTTAAAACAATCCCTTTTGATTAATCAAAGTTTTCTCAAAAGCTTGTCACAAAAAGATTATCACAACCATCAAGAAAGAAATAAGAATTGGATTGAATACACCTTTATGTGTAGATCAACATCTTCAAGCTCTTCTTCAAAGAATGATCAAATCATGATGAACAATGAATAAATCTTGATCAGCTTGAATATCTTATTGAAATGTAGAGTGATTCCCTTAAATGACTCTCAGAAAGTGTTTTCTAAAATATAAGATTAAATCAAGAGTCACTAATGAGAAATAACAAGTGAGGGTATTTATAATTTTAACAGAAAAAACTAATTTAATCGATTATCAAATGTAGTAATCAATTAATTCATTCAAATCCCTCTTTGTTCTAAATTTTCAGAAATGTGGTAATTGATTATAGATTATGGTAATCGATTGTCTCGTTTCATAGAGAGCTCCTAAATTTTTGGAATAATCGATTATTTCGACACACAGAGAGCTCCTAAAGTTTTCAAACACAATATAATCAATTAGTAAATGTGGTAATCGATTATCTTGAGCCACAAAGACTTCCTTCTAGTGAAACTAGCTTATGTAATCGATTAATTCGAAGAAACTTGCCAAATTTCAAGTAGAAGTGAGTTTTGTTGCTTGTTCTAACACTTTGTAATTGATTACTAAACTTGATAATCAATTACACTGTGTTGAACTCATTACTTCTAAGAAACTTTGAGATCAATACATTTCACTACAAGAAAAGCGTTGATTTTCGATAGAATATTACCAACAAATCTAAATTCGTTAGAAACATTAGCATTACCGACAAATTTTTCCAACGGATAAGTTTCCGTAACTTTCCGACGGATTATGGCCTGTCAAAAATATGAACCTTTTCCAATGGATTTTCAACCGAATTTTTAAATATTTATTTGCGACCAAAATTTCCAACAGGTTTAAATGGGCAAATTTACCTCAGTGGGTCACCTTTACAAACTATTTACGTAAAGGGGTCTCTTTTCTAAGTATTTACGGAGGGGGTCAGTTTTTGAATGGAAGCCGCCACCAACAATTGCGATACCACTGATACCGCCATCAAAAGTGGCGAGAATGGTGCTGACATGGCTGGGTGCCGCCAGCACCAACAGTGATACACCCCATGCCGCCAATACCAATGGCGGGACATGTGCCAACGTGGACAGTCCCGCCATTGGCTCCTGCGAGACCCCTAGAAAGCCCATGCCGCCAATACCAATGGCGAGACATGTGCCAACGTGGACAGTCCCGCCATTGGCTCCTGCGTGACCAAGGTGGACGTCAATCAGCCTTCTAGCTAGGGCACTGTTCTTGCATTGCAGGAGGTTAGGGCATTCAGGCTAGGCATGCAGCATGTCACATGCATTGCAGGTTACATGTTAGGGCATTCAGGCTAGGCATGCAGGAGGTCAGATGCATACAGTTTTGCTTTAATGGCGTGTAAATTTACGTTGCAGATCACATGCATGCTTCAGCTTTGGTGTAAATTTTCTTTAAATAGAGCACTTGCAAAATTTGACACTCAGCACTTGCAAAATTTGACACTGAAGAGAGTAACAAAGTAGTGTGAAGAGAGAAAGAAAGGCTTTCGTTCTGCTTGAAGTTTGTTGATTCTATAGTAAGAATATTTTGTATTTATTTAAAGAAAGCCTTCTTTCCTTTCGTTTATTTATCATGTACAAATTTTTTATTTTGAAGTGATAAATTTTGTGGTTAGAATCAAATTTGAAGCTCAAATTTAAGTGTATTAATTTTGTGAATTAGATTTTTTATTTAAACATTATTAGCAGTAATTATTTGTAAGCCTTTTTTTATGGTTTTTGCGTCTGAAATTTTTTTAAGTGTAACCCTTCCATTTATAAGCCTTCCATTTTGTGTTCGAAATTTTTTTGAAGTTGAGGAATTTTTCATAAATTATTTAATTAGAGTAATTTTTTTTAGAATAAAGTATGAATGTGTAGTTTAAGTTTAATAGAGCAAGCAAATAAATATTTTTATTTGTATCATTGACAAAATATTTAATTGAAGTAACAATTTTTTTTGTTAGACTAAAATTTGAAGGTAAAGTTTAAGTGTATTAATTTTTTGAATTAGAATTTTTATTTTAAAATTAGTATGAGTAATTATTTGTAATCCTCTTTATTCATGGTTTTTGTGGCTTAGAAATTTGACGTGTGACCCTTCCTTCCGGTTATAAAATTTTGTTGATGCTATTTGTGAGTTAAAAATATTTAGAGGTGACTCTTGAAGTTTTTGAAGTTAAGGAATTTTTTTGAATTATTTAATTGGAGTAATAATTTTTTTGTTAGAATGACGTATCAATGTCTACTTTAAGTTTAATAGAGGAAGCAAATAATTTTTTTTATTTTTATCATTCACAAAATATTTAATTGAAGTAATAATTGTTTTATTTAGAAACAAATTTTAACGTGAAGTTTAGGCCTATTAATTTTTGTAATTAGGTTTTTTACTTTGAAGTTATTTTTTAATAATGTTTAATTATTTACAAGCCTTTGTTCATGGGTGGACAGGTCTTACAAATAATTACCTGATTCCCTTCTAGTTTTTTGAAGTTAGAATGAAATTTTAATTTGTAGTTTAAGTTTAAGTTTAAGTTAGTAGATGAAGCAAGCAAATACATTTATTTATTTTAAAACTACTGTTGTTATGATTAATTATTTTTAATTTTGTTCATGTAGGTATATCATGAATTCAATTATTACAGTGTTGTATTTCAACGGAAGAGTATATGAAGACAATTATTGTGTAATATTTGAAGGCAGTAAAAAGGCGATTCAGATTAAACATGGAATTAGTTTCAATGCTTTGAAAAAAAAATTAGAGATAAGGTAAAGTTAGAAAATAATGAAATTATTTCTACAATAAGTTGTAGATTTTTAGTTTCAGGAAAATATGTTGCGTTGCAAATTTGTGATGACGAAGATGTTGAAACTATGATTGAAAGTTTTCAACAACAACGACAAATGTCAGTTCTAGAATTGTACATAGAAAAGGATGTTGCTGGTGGTTCTATGTTTCATGCTGCAAATTTTGTTACGTCATGTGGACATAATGTATCTCATCATGAGTCGGAACTGCCAAGAAATATAAGCAATTTACATGATGATGAAGATGATGATGATGATTATCTTGCGTCTAACTCATACGTTGAAGAGTCTTTCGATGAAGGTGATAGTGTTGATGGAATATCTGATACAGACGATGAAGTCACCGACATCGTTGAACCAGTTTCAATTGTTCACCCAACTGAAGGTAAATTTTATGAAATACAAAATTAGTTGAATACATATATCTTTTTATGAGAATTGTATTAAATGGTAACTAAATATGAGTAGTTTGTTGACGTGATTTTTTTTTGAAATTATTAGGTGTACCAGGAATTCAAAATCCATTTTGGAATGATGCTTTGCATTATAATAATATCAATTGGAGTCATCCGGACGAGGAGGACATTTGTGGTTTGGACATGCCCTCGAATTTTAATGTTGGACAAGAATTATATGTTGGCATGGATTTTGACAGTAAAGATGTGGTAAAAAATGCACTGAAACAATATGTGATGTAGGTGCATCAAAGTTTTAAGGTTGTTGAAACGAAATCACACAAATATATCGTTTGTTGCCCCAACAACAGCGCAGAGTCTCCTTACCCTATTTATATGAGGGCAATTTTATCTAAAGAAACTGATGCATGGAAAGTGACACAATGGGGTGGACCGCACACATGTCTAAATATGACTATGACACAAGACCATGAAAAGCTTGATTCAGATTTAATTGCTACTTGCATAGTAGGTACGTTTTTTATGTTCATATTATCCTACTTTTGTGTTATTTGTTATTTTAATTTGTTATTTTATTTTATTATTTGAATTACAGGCATGATCAAAGAAGATCCATCAATAAAAATTTCTTTGATTCAAGAAAGGATAAATAGTGAATTTTCCTATAAGGTTTCATACAGAAAAGCATGGATGGCGAAACAAAAGGCGATTGCAATTGAATATGGCGATTGGGAAGAGTCGTATGCGAAACTCCCGTCATGGCTAACACACATGCAAAATCATTCTCCTGGCTCTTATTTTCAAATACTACATGATGATTTTATTGTTGGTAATAGTGTGAGTCGCGAACATCGTGTGTTTCATAGAGTATTTTGGACATTTGGTCAATGTAAAGAGGCTTTTAAGTACTGTAAGCCAATCATACAAGTTGATGGCACACATTTATATGGGAAATATCGTGGGACCCTGTTAATGGCCACATCACAAGATGGAAATGGTGGTGTTCTTCCTCTAGCATTCGTCGTGGTCGAAGGTGAGACGTTAACAGCATGATCATGGTTTTTGGCCCACTTGCGTGAACACGTCACAGATAAAAATGAAATTTGTCTAATATCTTATCGTCACACGAGTATAAAGTCTGTTGTTGCTAACAAAGCACTTGGTTGGCAACCTCCCCACGGTTATCATGTGTACTGCGTCCGACACATAGCGATCAATTTCAATCGCAAATTCAACAACGCGAAACAAAAAGAGATGTTCAAGAAATTGGGTAAGGTTTATTTTATACATGAAGTTAATTTTAGTTTCATATGTACCTACAACTTTTGATGGTAACAAACTTGATGCAGCGTACACTCCTTGCAAGCATGTGTTTGATCAAAACTTAGAAAAATTTCGTCAATTGAGTCCAGCCATAGCAACATGGATTGATCTCATTTGAAAGGAAAAATGGAGCATGGCTTACGATACATCTAAACAAAGATATGGTCACATGACAACCAACCTCTCAGAATGTGTGAATAAGGTGTTGAAGGATTGTCGCAGCATACCCATAACAACGTTGGTCAAGTCAACATATAGCAGGTGCCGAAAGTACTTTGTTGATCGTGGTCGCCAAGCCCAAAGACAATTAAATGAAGGACAAGTATATTGTTCTAAGCTTGTTAAAGAACTTAGAAAAAATCAAGAACAAGCTTGTTCGCACATCGTTCGCGTGTATGATATCCACTCCACAAGGTTTGAAGTAGAGGAGACCTTCAACCCTATAACGCAACGTGGCGGACAAAAGTGGGCAGTTAACTTGAATGGCCATTATTGTCAATGCGGAAGGTATTCTGCACTTCACTATCCATGTTCACACATTATTGCAGCTTGTGGTTACGTGAGCATGAACTACTACCAATATATAGATGTTGTTTACACGAATGAGCACATCTTAAAAGCATACTCCGCACACTGGTGGCCTCTTGGAAATGAAGCGGCAATTCCTCCTACTGATGAGGCATGGACACTAATCTCTGACCCAACTACAATTCGTGCAAAAGGTTAGCCAAAATCAACAAGGATAAGGAATGAGATGGATTGGCTCGAACCATCTGACCACCGACAAAAATGTAGTAGATGTGGAGCAGAAGGGCACAATAGGCGCCGATGTCCAATGCAATCTGACCGTGGGAGTAATTCATTTAATTGATTAATGTATGTTAGATGAGTGACTTGTATTGCTTTAGGTTTTGTTCAATGTATTTACTTTGTGGTATTCAATGAAATCGTCAGTTACTTATTTTTTAATGTGTACTTTTGTCAACAAATTTATACATTACTTATTTTCGAAATTGATACTAAAGGAGAACTATGTAGAATGTTGTACTTAACGCCCTAAGCCCTAACCAATAACCCATAAGCCCTAATCCGTAACCCCTGAGCAAACAGAAAGGTGGAAAAACTCTAGACTCATATGCATCTAATGAAACAAAATTACATTTAGAAGTTGAAATAAATGGAGTGGATCAATCCAGGTTGAGTGACATTGGTGTTCATCGTTAGTTAGAAACATTAGTTATTTTCTTTTCTTTACCTTAGTTTTTTTTAACTATCTACAATGACAAACTATGGACTTAGTCATTATGGACTATCTGGAACAAGGACTAAACCCAACAGAATAAACATTACATAATAAACCCTAAACACTACAAAATAACACAACAGAGTAACACCTAAGCCTTAGGGTTTAAGGATTAGGGTTTAGGGTCTAAGCCTTAGGTTTTACGGTTTTGGGATTAAGTCTTAGGGGTTAGGGTTTAAAATTTTGGGTTAAGGGATTAGGGTTTAAGATTTAGGTTTTAGTGTCTAAGCCTTAGTGTTTAGGGTTTAGTGTTTAGAATTTAGGGTTAAGGGTTTATGGTTTAAGGTTTAGGGTTTAGTGTCTAAGTCTTAGGGTTTTGTGTTTAAGGTCTAAGCCTTAGGGTTTATGGTTTAGAATTTAGGGTTAAGTGTTTATGGTTTAGTTTTTAAGTCTTAGGGTTTAGTGTTTAGGGTCTAAGCCTTAGGGTTTATGGTTTAAGGTTTAGGGTTTAGTGTCTAAGTCTTAGGGTTTAGTGTTTAGTGTCTAAGCCTTAGGGTTTAGTATTTATGGTTTAGAATTTAGGGTTAAGGGTTTAGGGTTTAGTGTCTAAGTCTTAGTGTTTAGTGTGTAGGGTCTAAGCCTTAGGGTTTATGGTTTATGGTTTAGGGTCTAAGCCTTAGGGTTTATGGTTTAAGGTTTAGGGTTTAGTGTCTAAGTCTTAGGGTTTAGTGTTTAGTGTCTAAGCCTTAGGGTTTAGGGTTTAGGGTTTATGGTTTAGAATTTAGGGTTAAGGGTTTATGGTTTAAGGTTTAGGGTTTAGTGTCTAAGTCTTATGGTTTAGTGTTTAGGGTCTAAGCCTTAGGGTTTAGGGTTTATGGTTTAGAATTTAGGGTCTAGGGTTTAGGGTTTAGTGTCTAAGTCTTAGGGTTTATGGTTTAGGGTCTAAGCCTTAGGGTTTAGGGTTGAAATAAAATTACTCCAGACTCAAATGCATCTAATGAAATAAAATTACATTTAGAAGTTGAAATAAATGGAGTGGATCAAGCCAGGTTGAGTGACATTAGTTATTTTCTTTTGTCTACCTTAGTGCACATGTGACATTTGTGTTCATCGCTAGTTAGAAACATTAGTTATTTCCTTTTCTCTACCTTAGTTATTTTTTAAATTCATTTATTATTATAGTTTGATACGCGACATAAATTGTATCCATTAGTAAGCCTTAATAAACTGAATACCATACATTACGTGTGAAATTCATATGAAAAATATACAACAACATATTTAAACGGAGACATGCAAATCATTCATTTTGGTGTCCGTGATGTCGTGAGGATGTGCCACATGGTCGATCCCATCTTCGTGCTTGGCAATCAGGATTTCTTCTGCCCCGATGCCTCCCCGCTTCTTCTTCGTCAGCCTCAGCAGAAAATTCGTGGCGCAAATCAACACCTAATAAGTCACTCATATTAGGTATTGGTCCCGGTACATTCCATTGTGTTCCTGATGGGGCATTAGGTGTTGGAATTGGGCCATAATATTGCTGTGAAGGGGTCATAGTGGGCCATGAAAAATGAGGTTGGGTTTCCGCAACACCATCGAACGAATGCTGGCTTGCAGAAGTATCAGTGTGATGACCCTGAAAATGATACTGATACATCTGTGTTGGATACTGAGCAAATGTTTGTGGCGTGTAATACATTCCATGGCCACGCTCCACCATTTGTTGGGAATATTCTTCCGCTTCAACAGCCTCCCTTCGTCTGCCTATGCCCTAAGTTTCAACACTTGACTGAAGAATGTGAAACTCTTGTGCTGGAAATTGACGCTTTGATGCAGGACCATGTGACACAGGCTTAGTGATTCTCTCTTGCTCTTCGGATAAAATTGTAATTTTCTCCACATAAGGCACGAGATCATCAACTGTCCATGTATTCCTCCCTTGAGGAGACACCATGTATTGTAATGTCTCCACAACTTCAGCCTGTAATTATTAGGGTCAGAAAATTAATGGGCACCATTAAAAAAATGTTAAAGTTAAATATTCAAAAAAACTAAAAAATACCAATGTAGTCGTGCTTGCATTTTGTGGGTCAACAAACATCTTTGTCTTTCGCCTATACCAGACCATGTAGTCCGAGTTAAAGCTCAATAGGCCCTCTTGTCGGGGATAAGCGTCGACCATAAAAGCATGGCGATTGTTCCACTGATCAATCATTGGGGCGAACAATTGCCCCCAATTTTTGTCATGTTTCCCTTTTAGTGTTATGCCATGAATGTTCAAGGGTTGCGAAGGAGACTCTGGAATTGGTTGCTGCATTCCAAATTGTCTCAATACGCTATCCGGTTGGTGCCACTCAATAACTTGGAAACAAATTAGTGGCACCACCGCGCACCACGCGACACTTCTGACTACACAAATAGGAGGCAACAATGATATAACAGTTGTTGTGTAAGGCTCCCACACAAACTGCATATGACAACATAGTTGTTAGCATTTTAGTAAAATAACACATATCGTTTTTTATTTTACAAATACAATACCATGTTCTTACCTCATGACGTTTCATAATATCCAACTTGCGACGAAAAACTCTCACATCATCATTGCCGATATATTGGTTTCCACGTCGCAGCCAACTACAAAGATTAAAATTTAATATACCCTAAAACCATTTATTCTTTTGAAATGAAAGACGCTTTTAAAAATGACTAACCTGTGCCCTAGTGATTTATTTTCTACTTGGGAAGGAGTCCTCTTTGGAGCCAAGGTTGGACATCGTTCCCATGCCCACATTTGTAGTAAGATACACATACCTCCGATTGATTTAGTTTTATAATCGGTGGCACTACACATCTCTCTGTATAGAAAAGCAAGTACGGTAGGTCCCCATGCATATGTGCTACAGTCTTCAAAGTCACGTAAAAATTGAAGGTACATTAGCGAAACTTTGTTACTGCTTTTGTCAACGAACAAGACACCTCCAATGAATCTTAGTATCCATGCACGGGCAAACCTTCGTACTTGTTCTTCATCATCGTGGTTATTTATTTGTGCAAAATGGTGAGCCAACCAACTTAATTTAACCACACTACCTTTAATTTCACCTTCTTGTGGTCTGACTCCCAATAATTCCTCACATAAATCAGCCCAATTAAGATTTGTTGGACCGATTAATGGTAAACCATCCACACGTAGACCTAACAATACAGAGACGTCTTGGAGAGTAATAGTACACTCTCCGCATCTCATGTGAAAGGTATGTGTTTCCGGCCTTCATCTTTCTATCAAAGCACTAATTAATGAGGCATTTATTTTTAAGTATCTCATTTTCATAATCCAGTAAAAACCAGATTGGCGAAGAAAATGAAAAATTTGCTCTGGAATTTCTTCTTCCCCTTGATACGTGGGGACAGCTCGTCTGATATGTAATTTCCAATTTTCTTCCCCATTCCAAACATGTTCTGAAACATGCTTAGGTTGCATCCATAATACATCACTATCGATCGGGTCAGACTTAATTTTAATATGTGATGGACATGACGATGAAGATGTCATTGATACTGCAACATAAAATATAATACAATAAATTTACAAAACAATTTATACATTATTTGTAGATAATATAAATAAAACTACGCACATTTATAAAAACGTTATTAAATATATATAAATAAATTTGTAATAAATAAAACTGGGCAATTTTGAATATATTCTATAGATAAATTAAAATACATGCGAAGACAAATTTAAATAAATAACAAAATATATTTATTTGATAACAAAATATATTATACAAATAATAAAATTTAAATATATTCTACAAATACTTTCAAATACATACACATAGACAAATTTAAATAAATAATATAATATATTCTACAATTAACAAATAAATAAGTAAATAAAATATGGACTACCAAATAAATTAAAATACAAACAAATATTCAAATGCAAAAAATTATTTAAACAACGTGTAATACAAAAATAATAATAATGTACAATGTATCATATATTTAATCACGTAAATTTTCTAAAACAAATAATATTAACCTACAAACTAAAACTAACAAATAATATATATAACATTCTAACTAAAAATACTTGACTCAAATTATATTAACTTATCAACTCATTTATTTAAAATTGTACTATCTATATATAACATACAAAATTATAATACTAAAAAGATAAATTTACGTGTGTGAAGTGTCTAATACTACAATTATTTATTTATATGTGAAGTATTTAATATTACAAAAATTAAAAATTTACGTGTGCCTAAAATTTAAAAATATATACCTAAAGCTAATATTAACTTGTGCCTAATACTACAGAAGCTAATATTACGTGTGCATTGGCTAAAGTATCATGCGTGTAAATATATACATAATACTACAAAAGCTAATATCACATATATAAAATTTAAGAATATATACAACAACTAAATAATATTTTCATACTAACTAACCAAATAATATTTTCAACCAAATATTATTTTGATATATATATATATCACACATATAATATCTAAGAATATATACAACAACTAAATAAAATTTTCATTCTAACTAACCAAATAATATTTTCATACTAACTAACCTAATGTTGGAATATCTATTAATACATAAATTTAACAACACAATACCTACTAATACTAACTAACTTAAACTTAGAATATCTATTAATACTACCTAACCTACTATTTTTATAATATTATTAACAGAATATATACATTTTATTTATTTTGAAAACACTTACCAGAAATTTATGGAGGATAAGGACACACACCAAACTTGAAGGAAAGAAGCACAACAAGCACCAAACTTGAAGGAAGGAAGCACAGTAAGCACAAGAAACTCATACTCAAGAAGAAAGAGAAAGAGAGCTCAGCAACTTGAAGGAGAAATGTACATCCATTTACGTTGATGAGCATTTTTTATAGGTGAAAACGTAAACAAGTAACGTTCAAAAGCTTAACGTTCACCTGCAAAATCCTAGCCTTTTCAGAACACTACAAACCCTAACCCTAAACACTGCAAGCCTACACTGCCATCTTCAGAACTGTGGCATGCATGGCGTGAAGGTGTCTCGCAGGAAGCAATGGCGGCATTGCTTACGTGGAAGGCTTCTCGCCATTGGGAGCAGCGAGACAGCATGCTTCTCACCAGTGGGAGCAGCGAGACAACATCCACGTCAACTGTCTCGCCAAGCACAATGGCGGCACCCTCTTCTCTTAGCCAGGTCAGCATGCTTTTCGCCATTGACAATGGCGACACGCGTTTCTCGCCAGTACTGTTGACGGCATCCATGGTCAAACAGACCCCCTCCGTAAATATTAGAAAATTGACCACTTTACGTAAATAGTTTGTAAAGGTGATCCTCTACAGTAAATTTGTCGTTTATATGCGGCGGAAAAGTTAGCATTATCCACAAATTTTTTGTCAGTAATATTGTCCTTTGGAAAAAAAGAACAAAATTCATCGGAAAAAGAAACAAGATCCATTAAATATTGTTAAACACATAACCTAATAAAAAATGTCACATTAAATTGTTAAGCACATAAGCAGATTTGAATGATTAATGTTGTTAAAATGTTGTTAAATCATATATTATTTTATTCTTATTATTGATTAAAAAAATTTTAAGATATACTTAAAATTCAAAATTTACATATATATTAATATAATATATAAAATCAGATAAACTGATAAATAAGTATAAGAATTTGATTGTTGATTTTTAATGTTAACTATAATTTTAAATAAATTATTATTTTTATTGTTTCCAAAGCAAATATCATCTTAATAAAGCTTATGTTAATTTTCGTCTGAGAAATATTAAGCAATTTTTCTGCTCCTACTTGAAAGAAAAAAAAATTAATCTGCATGCCACTGAATTCATCATGAATTATGGGTCAGTTTGTTTAAGATTAAAAAAAGTACTTGTAAGAAAAGTTATTTATTTTTAAGTGATTTTTATACAAGCAGAAATTGTTTCATGTTTGGTTGAATTATAAAACACGCTTTTTTAATTAAATGTGATTTTTAACTTGTTTGTGTGTGTATAAGTGATTTTTTAATCACAAATTTACATAAAAGACCTTATGCTTAATTTACATAAAAAAAACCTTATAAGCATCCAATACATTGTACATCCAAAAGACTAGAAGATTCAATTTGATGGGATAATCTTTCGCCCAATATATTTCTTTGGAAACAAAAGCATGCTTATCTAATCCACTACAATTTTCCCAGATCTTTTGGTAAAAGTTACTTGACTATCTACAAAAAATTGGCATTGAACTTTGTAATCTTCCTGCAAGTATTTGAAGTATATACGTGCAGCACTCTCAACTCCTAGTTTCCATTCATTGAAAACTTGCAAATTATCAGTTCCAAAATGACATACTGGAAAGCACATTTAGACCATGACTCTTTTTTGCTTCTGCAATATTCACACAAAATGCCAGAGCAATGAATTCACATTTACAATTCAATTTGGCTAACAAATGGAAAGCTTACAAAGAATTCATCCTCATCTTTGAGTCTTTAACGAAACTTCATTGAGAGCAAAAACACTATTAGATCAAATTAGCACAACAAAAGATACATATGATTGTCTCAACGTAGGTGGTTGGATGAGGTGTTCTACAATTCACATCAGGCACCCATCCCTTTTTGTTTTCAATTCCAATTTCCGTCACAGAATCTTGATTTTTAATTTTTACTTGAGAAGCAAAAATGAAATTTATTAAAAACCAGTAGTTAGGAATCAAGCACAAGGTGTGTCTTACCCCCAAAACACCTAAAAGCACAAAAGGAAGCACAAACTAACAACAATTTGATTAAAATCCACCCAACAACATCTTACAAAGCAATTCAATTAAGTAAGAAATAACAATGTCTCAATCTTCAATACCTTTCTTCTAACTAAAAACCAAAACAGTCTCCAATTAAAGCCTTACACATAAACCCAAAGACCCATAATCATACAATTGAAATTGAAAGGAGAGGAGAAATTATCATCACTTGATACAACATCACCTAAAGAACAACACTTTTGTGGAGGGAAGCCTAGAGCTAGCTCACGATGACAAAGGAGGAAGGTCACGAAATGAGGGATTTCGATAAGTGAGGGCTTTCCATGCTCTGCAACGGCGAGGACAATTTGCGATCTCCGAAATTTGGGGGAAAATGCGAACAAATTTGAATTCAAATTTTCTCTACTTCCCTCAGCCATTGCCACAACCAGAGCCACTGGCCAGCATGTCCACCAGTGCAGATCCGCCTTGCCATGCTAGATTGGAGCAGTGATGGAAGCTTCGTAGGAGCACCTCCACTCGAGGGCGAGGGAAAGGGTGAGGGAAAGGACGAGGATGGCCACCATACACATCTGTAAACTAAAGCTTCGTCTCTTAAAAGCAGGGGTAGTCCCATCCAAAATTTTCATTAACCCACCTCCGTGTTTTTTCCAATTCTTGTTTCTGCACCAGCTTATTTGGAGCAGCTTATCAATAAGCTGCTTTTAGCTTATTTTCAACTTCCGCTTTTTTAAATAAGTTTATACATACATCCAAAATTTTATAACAAGTGTTTTTTTTATATAAAATAAGTGATTTTTTCTATATAAAAAAAAGCTTAACCAAACTCACCTTATATCACTCCTAGGCTTAGGGATGCGAATAGGTCAAGCTACTTACAGGGGCTATGATTTGGCCTCTTTAAAACATGGTATGTTTAATTAAAAAATTAGACTTGGACTTGTAAAAAAAGAATATTTAGTTAATTAATATGTTAAGCTTGAACATTTTAAAAAAGTCTATTTAGATAATTAATAAACTAGGTTCATTTGGCTTATAAAAAAGTCTATTAAGCCTAATAGGTCATAAAGATGTAACTGTGTGGAAACATTAACATGGTTAATTTTAAAAAGGTAGGTTAGACCAAGTCAAGCCGAAAAAAGGTCAAGCCAAGTCAGCTTAAAGAAAAAGACTTTGATAGATGGTTAGCCTAAGGCCTAATTACTATATAGTGTAACACTAATAATTGGTTATGACTCAATAAGGCTCAAGTGTACACACTAATCATTGATTATGGCCTAATAAAGTCCAAGTATAACACTAATAATTGATTAAGACTTAATAAGGCCAAATATAATTGACCAATGCCAACTAGGCCCAAGTGTAACTTATGATTGTCTAAGCTCCAATAAGGCCCAAATACAATATTGATGATGGACTAAGACTCAATAAGGCCTAGGAATAATATTAATGATTAACCAAGGCCCAATAAGACCTAGGTGTAAGATTGATGATTCACCAATTCTCAATAAGGACTAAGTGTAGTACATATTGATTATTAACTTAGGCTTAATAAGATCTAGGTGTAACACTAATGATTGACCAAGGTTTAATAAAGGTCAAGTGTAACACTAATGATTGACTAAGGCCTAGTAAGGCCTAGGTGCAATATTGATTATTAACTAAGGTCCAATAAGACCTAGGTATAACACTAATAGTTGACTAAGGCCCAATAAGGCCTAGGTGTAATACTGATTATTGAGCAAGACCCAATCAGTATAACACTAATGATTGTTTAAGATCTAATAAGACTAACACTGATGAATGATCAAAGCCTAATAAGATCCAAGTGTAATATTGATGATTGATCTAGGCCCGATAAGACCCAAGTATTTTCTCAACTATCATTAGTTTTTATCTTATGAAACATATAATTTTGTCATCTATACTAATTTATATTTTTTATATCCTAATTTTTCAAGTATATATTATTTTATTACTTAAAATATTATATAATATTAAAAATATAAAACCTATTCAACCACGATTCAACTACAATTGAAACTTGATTTGATCATATTTAAATTTAAGATCAAATTAATTAGATGATAACTTAAGAAAATTATTTAATATAATATATAGTTTACAACTTTAAAACTATTCCTTTATAATCGAAGCATGCTATGATCTTTTTTAATAATCCTTTTAAACTTTGTTACTATTTATTCCAAGTTTCTAATAATCTTTATTCCTTTCTAATTACGTGTTTAGAAATATGTTCCTTTTTAATAATTTTTTTATAATTGTTTAAAACCTTTTTTTATTAACATTACCAATTATGTGTATATTATAATCTTAGTATTCCATTTTAAAAATTACTTTTATTAAAATATATATGAAAAATATAAAATTTTAAAAAATAAGGTTGATTAAAAAGAAAACTCCCTCATTGTCTTTCATAAAAAAAAAAAGTCCCTCGCTCACTGCCTCACTCCCTCATTTCAATGTTATTTGCCTTGGGCTTGTAATGGTTTTACCCGTGCTAGACAAAATTTCTAGTATAAATAGAAGTATTGGATTGTGGTATTGTACGACAGCTATGTGTCAATTTCAGTATATTAGTTATCTTTCTATCTTTTTCTTCTTCCATACCAGAACCTTATATTTCCAATAGATGAATTGCTAATAGTTTAATCATTGTTCTATATCATTTACTCCTAATAGTTTTCATGTAGCTAGCTTTTAGGTGCTTTTTCTGCACAACTTTAAATATCTGATCTAATACTCGGTGTAACTAAGATATTCATGATAAATAACTTCATGCTTTATATATGTGTTTGCTATAATTAATAATGTAATAACATAATGTGGTGATTATTCACTGTTTCTTATACTAATATTTTTTTCTCTTCATATAAAGGTTGGTGATGTAGAGATTTGAGCATCAACATAGGATTAGAAGAAATTTTCATACTAAAGTCTCACAAGGATTGTCTTGATATGTTTGACGATGCTCAAAAGACTCTTAAGAAGCCAAGATGGCTTGGAGATGACATGTGAAATCGTTTGTTAGCACATTGGAATACATATGCTTTCCACATAAAGTCTACACGAGTCTCAATAAATCAAGTATCGGGAAAGGGTAGAATCCTTCATACAAGTGGTTCCATTAGCATGCATGATCACGCCATGTGGACGGTGTGCACATTAAACTTGTTTGATATTTTTTTAAAACTTAATAATTTTAAGATTAAATGTTTATTTATTTACCATTAATGTTTTTTTTTTGCTAGCAGTAGAATTTGGTCGTTCTATACATATCGATGAAGTCTTTCAACAAATCCATATAAGAAAGGATGTTGGTGAATTTGTCAATGAAAGATGTAGGAGAACACATGTTAGTTTTTTTTTAATTTTTTTCTTCATTTTATTCAAATTACTATGTTATTGAAAGTTGTCTTTGTTTAAATATCAAGAAAAATTTCAAAGAATATATTGTCAAGCTAGGTCTAAGGGTGCATCATCTGTTGGCGAATTAGAGACTAGCCCTCTTGACCCTGTTTTAGAGGAGAAAGTATTAGGTCTAGGAGTTGGGTCGAAGCTGTTGGTGGAAAGACCAAGGGATGACTATATGGGACTAGAGACCTTGCTCATGATTATCAAGGTGGAGATAGTAGTCTCACGCAAAAAAGGAAAGCATCAAGTAGTTATTCACATGATTCATAAGAGATTATCCAATTGAGACAACGACTTTCACAAAGTGAGGAGGAGATTCGCCAAATGAGGGAGGAAAATGAGTGGATGAGTCATCAATTTTAGCAATAATTTCAGCAATTTCAATCAATTATCATGCATTTCTTATCACCTAACGCACGCAATATCTTTGAACAAAACCAATAACAAAACAACCACCAAGAGCAACAAAATGATCAACAGGAGCAACAATAGAAAAACCAGCAACAACCAGACTCTCCATATTATGATAATTACTAGATTGCATTAAAACACTTATTGTTACTTGTCCTTTTTATGAATATTGTTTTAAAACTATTTTATTTTTTAATTTATCAATAGTTTGACTTGTTAAAGACAATTATATAGAATTAATATGTATGACAACAACTTTTTAGCTAAATTATTATAAAATTATGATCTTTTAAATTTATTATTGTTTTGTATATGTTGTCATTGTAGAATATTATTTTGTAATATCATATAATTTATATAATAACCAGATAATATTTTAAATATATTAAAAAACATCAACAATGGAATATTACTAATGACAGATAATTCATCGTTAATACATAAAATACTGATAGCATTCGTTATTATTATTGACAGATTATCCATTGGTAGTTTTACTCATGGATAGTCCGTCGGAATATATAGTTACAACTAATGATGGATAATTTGTCGGAAGATATAGTTACAATTACTGATGGATTATCTATTGGAAACTATAATTACAATTACTGATGGAATATCCTTGGGAAACAAACGTAATCATTACCGACGAATAATCTGTCGGAAAGAAGAATAACCTTTACCCACGGATTATCCGTAAAAAATTACCGAGAAAATTTTGATTGAAGTTTTTTTCGATGCTGACATTTTCGACGAATTTTTGTCCGTTGGAAATGCATATTTACTGACGAATTTTGTCTGTCGGAAGTCAACGATTTTCTTGTAGTGTTTATCTCACCATGTTTGATTTCTATTAAGCATAGATAATAAAACTGATTAGGTCTAAAACATCGACATGCCTAATATAAAAACATTCAATCCAAATGTCAATTTTTTACAAACTTGTTCCATATTATAAAATTATTAAAATCAAAAGATCTTAGACCAGTCTTCAAGATTTCTACCTCTTTAATTCAACATGGTATAAAGCAACAAATGTTGATTTCTGAAAACAAACAATATCTTCGTTGTAATCACAAAAGCACAAGTTCAAACAACCCTTGATTTAATAGTAAGGTCCATGAAAATGCTGTTCCAATTTCTACATTGACAAAGCTGACAAAGCTCTTTCAGATTAGGAATAACACCAATTTCATGGATTAAAACTACAAGGCCACCTAGCGCCGGTTGATTTATTCTCTTCCTTGCTTTTTCCCTCTCCAAATATTTAGGTAGGTAACACAAACAAAGCTAGTAAAACAACCTTATTTTAGTTCTAGAATTCAACAAAAATCAACAAGAAGGTAGCCATTTATTCAGAAACAAATGTGAGCGAGAGCTTAGTTCTAGTGAATTTTTAATTTTGAAAAATATATTTATTATCACTTAAATATGTTGTTTAAATAATATAATTAAATATATGTCACATTATAATTGATTGAAATCAATAAGTTTTATTTTTGTAAAAAAATCATAAAGATTAAAATCAATAAATTTACGAGAACTAAAGTTTTAAACATATCATCTAAAAATAGTTTTAAAATGTATGCATATAATGTTACTTTAATGTTACAAATAATAAATAAAATTTAAAAAACTAAATAAAGACTAATATTAAATTAATCATTTGAGAAGACGGTATTTCTGCAAGGAAATGGTTTTTCATTCTTTATCATATTAAAAATTATAGAAAATTAGCTTAAGTGTGATAAATGATTTAGTTAATTAATTAAATAGAATGCATGAGTTCATCATTCTTACATATAAAAATATATATTTAGCCGGCACATTGCATTACCTGAGGCAGCATTCAGTTAACTTTGCCGCAATTTTCGTTCAGCATGTATTAATAAACCAATCCATAGATTAATAACTACGTCAGGGTTTGAATGCCAAAAGAAATTATAGAGGTCGGTGTGCATACTAATTACCAGCTAGCTAGCTGAAAAATATATTGATTCAAAATGCTCAATCTTTTAAGTTATAATTTGTAACAATAAGGTAACATTATAAAGATTAAATATTATTTTATTAACATTTTTTATTTAACAGATTTTGTTCGGTATTAATTCCATAAAATATATGAATCTATTATATAAACACTACTATTTTCTATCTAGAATCAATTAACATAATATTATTCTAATTAGTTTAACAAATAATCTTAAATTCGAGTCTCATAGAAAGTTTTATACCATTTTACCTCACATCTATAACAATATTATAGATAAAAGTGATATTAATTTTAAGATTAAATATTTTTCATCTCATTTTACCTTTCATTAGTAGTGACAAAATGTAATTACATATTCTCCTATGTCAACTTTTCTTTAAAATAATAAATGTAATTACCTTTCGTTAAGGTCTCATGTATTTGAGATATTATTTACTCAGGTGCTCAGTGAATCGTCAAGGTTTTGTCCTTGTAAAAAGTATTTCATGATGAAACCTGTTTTGCGGATCCAATTTTTAGCATCAACAGACTGGGAACCTATTTTGGACTCTTTGAAATTGGGAGAAAAAAAAAGAAAAAGAGATGGAAAGAATAATGTTATAATCTTGAAAGATTGATAAGTTGAGGATGATTTACCACAAATAATAGAATTCTTTGATAAGAGCCTAAGGTTTCACTCAAGAACCAAGAAAGAAAGTTGTGTCTAATATGAAATCTCATAAAGAACTGTCGACAAAGTGTTTAAAGAGTCTATTTATAACTCCTACTAATAACCCTAAATTAGGGCAAGGCCCGATAACTAATCTAATAATTAAAATACTTAAAAATAACATTAAAAGGTCACAACCCTTTACAAGTCCAAAAATAGGCTCAAAATACAATTAAAAATGAAAATAAAATCCTATTCTAAAAGTTGACTAAAATTTATGAGCTTCGCTTCTTCTACTCTTTCCTCCATGAAAGAATTTAGTCTCTTGCCAAACTTTTCTTGAAACCTCTTACTCTTTACTCAAGTTATTGGTCCATCCATGTTGAGCCCACCCAAGCCAAACTCTTCCTCCTTGGATAGTCCTTTATCACTTCGATGGGTTGAGAAGAAAGGGTGTATATAAATGATATGTGACCTCGACTCCTAAGCAATGTGAGATTTTGTGGCTATCGAAATAAGCCCCCAATCAAGACTAAGAGACAATAGTGGTCCAGGCCTTCCTTTTAGCTAGTGATAATTTTTCGACCTCAAGTTCATAGACATCATTAGGGTTCCCATATCCAAGGTAATTTTCACTTAGGTGCTCAATCGACCCTCATGATTTTATCTTAAACGACGTGTGACTACATACTGAAATATATAATAAATTAATTACTCTCATCTTATAATTAAAAAATCATGCATACATAAACACACCGTTGACAGTTTAACCAAAGAACGTACATCAACAATTATTTCCATTTAACTAGTAATTTCAAATTTTTATTATAAATAATGTTAAATATTTAAAGAATTTTGTTTATCACCATTAGTAGGCCGGAATAAAATTGACTCATTTAAAATACTAGTGGAGTATAGTAAACTATTGGCCACTGGTCAAAAATAGTTTGTCAAAATAAAACAAAGGGTTATTCTTCCTCCACCATTCAAATTTCTTCTACACCCAACATATTTTAAAAAATTTCAACTTTACCCTTTTTTACTTCTTCTTCTTCTTGGTTCCTTCCTTTTTTTTTTCTTTTCTTCTTACACCATTCACTTGCGTTGGTTGTTGGTTGAACTCCCCGCATTGTGGTTGGTTTCGTAGAGGTGCATTGTTGTGGTGGTTGGTTATCTGCTGCATTGAGTTTGTGGTTGTCGTCGTGGTGGGTGTTGCAATACAACGATGGAGGAGGTTAATTTTTTACATCTACGAACGATCTGTGCCATACGGATTGGTAATCCATAAGAAACATACGGTTCATACGGATTGACAATTCATATAAGTTAAAAAAATTTAAAAATATATTTTTAATGTATTTTTTATAAATTTAGTTATATTTTTTAATATATTTGTATAAATATTTACATTAAATAGTTTATTCAAGTGTATAAAATATGAAAATTTAGATAAAAATTATTATATATATGCTTATCAATTTAAATGTAATATATTAGTATATGCAGTAAAAAATAATAAAATTGTGTCATAGTATATGTTAAAAAACATATTTATTGATATATCTACATTGTCTAATGTAGAAGATTTTAAGATAAATTTCAACATTGAAGTTTTTTAAAATAAATAGATTTATTTATAAATAATTAGAATTAATTAAAAGTGATAACAATTCATATATTTGATTAAGAGATAAATTATTATTATATGTATATGGAGGTATGAACTATTATATGTCAATTCGTATAGGCTATACGTATGGAATTTCATTAGTTGTTGTTATTTTGTCATTGATATTTGTTTAATGTTTTGTTAAGATGGACGAAGATCAATGAATATATATGAGAGCATAATGTCTAAAGAAATTAATATGAATGAAGACAATGGAGAGAAACCTGATGTGTTTGAAAATATTGATTATTCTGATGCATTCAATACTTCTCAGATATTGATATGATTTTGTATTTTGTTAAAGTATGTAAATGAATGTCCTAAGAAGACTAAACATGTATTATCCCTTTTGTAAGTGTTTGTTACCCGTGAGGACGTATTGCAATGGGCTCATACTATTGTGTATGATATTGGTTTTGTGGTTATGATAATGAGGTCAGACACATCAATTAGAAAGAGAGGAAGAACCTAATTTGTTTTAATTGGTTGTGAGAGGAGTGGAAAATATAGAGTATACAAGAAAGATTTAGTACGAACGAAGACTAGCACTAGAAAATGTGGTTGTCCCTTTAAGTTCAGAGCGAAACTAGTGTTGGAAGGTGAAGGGTGGATGGTGAACTTAATATGTGGGACTCATAATCATGCATTGGCTAAGTCATTCACTGGACATCCATATGTTGGTCGACTAACTGAGAATGAAAATATTATTATTGGTGATATGACAAAGTCAATGGTCAAACCAATGAATATTCTTCTCACTTTGAAGGAGCACAATGTCAACAATTGTACAACAATGAAGTAAGTCTACAATGCAAGATATGCATACCATTCTTCTATGAGAGGTAGTAATAGTGAAATGCAACAACTAATGAAGCTACTTGAATGCAATCAATATATTCATTGGCATAGACTAAAGGATGAAGATGTTGTACGTGATATATTTTGGACACATCCAGATGTAGTGAAATTAAACAATGCTTGTAATTTGGTATTTCTCATAGATAATACATAAAAAACAAGCAGATACAAATTTCCTTTACTTGACATTGCTGGTGTGACACCTACTGGATGACATTTTCAGTTGCATTTGCCTATTTAGAAAGAGAACGTATAAACAATGTTGTCTGGGCTCTTGAATGATTTAGAGGTATTTTTATGAGACTTGATGCAATCCCTCAAGTTATTGTTACTGACAGAGATTCAACATTGATGAATGCAGTGAAAACTATGTTCCTTGAGACACCTAACTTGTTGTGTTGCTTTCACATTGATAAGAATGTGAAGACAAAATGTAAAACCCTTGTGGGTCAAAAGAACACATGAGACTATGTGATGGAAGCATGGGGGAGTCTTGTGGATTTTCCTACTAAGATAGAGTATGATGACTATCTTATGAAGTTTGAAATTGCTTGCTCACCATGACCAATGTTTGTTGACTATGCGAAACAAACATGGTTGATTCCCCACAGACAAAGATTTGTTAAAGCATAGACGAATAAGGTGATGCATCTAGGAAACACATGTACAACAACTAACAGGTATGAAAATTGTAAATGTATATTGGTTTTAATAAGAACACATTAATGGATAAAAATAATTGTTTGTGTTCTTATTAAAACCAATATACATTTGAAAAATAGCCTTGGAGACCTATGTAGTGTTTGGGAAGCCATGAACAACATGATCACTCTACAACACACTAAAATTAAGGCATGTTTTGAAACAAACACACATGTGGTCGAACATGTTTTTAAAGTTACCTTATACAAGAGACTAATTAGCATGGTATCAAGGTATGCGTTAAACCATATTGTTGCTGAGTTTGAGCAAGTGAATTATACTGGCATTGCCAATTCTTGTTGTGGATATATTATGAGAACTAATCATGGTCTTCCATGTGCATATGAGTTATCTAGATATGTTGTTGGTAGCATACCACTTGATACAGTCCATATGTTTTGGCGGAGGCTACGTTTTTCAAACCAAGGTTTATCTGAGTCCAAAGTTTGCATAACCGAAGAGATGAAAGCCATATCCAAGCGGTTTGAAGAGCTTCATGTATGTGGCAAAGTGACATTGAAGAGTAAACTTTGGGAAATACTCTACCTTGATCTAAATTCGATGTGTGCTTCTCCTGAAAAGGTCAAAACAAAAGGTGCTCAAAAGAAACAAATAACTAAACAAGAAAAATCAACGAAGTGTGATTCATCTTACTAGAAGTATGTGGATGCATTACATTCAGTGCAAAATAGTTCATCCACACTGAAACGTTCCGCATCATCATCTGAACAAACAAAATTGGAGAAAGATGTCAATGTTGGATCAATTTCATCCATGCATTCAGAATTTTATTGAAAAGATTGTTGATGTCAAAGCTGATGGTAATTGTGGATATTGTGTAATTGTTGCCTTATTAGGTATGGGTGAAGATTCATGGTCTTTGGTTCGTAATCATTTGCTGAAAGAAGTTGTACAATGGTTTGATGAGTATATAGACCTGCTAGGTGGCATAGACAAATATGAGCATTAAAGCGATCACTACTTGTTGATGAATTATCCTTGGTATATAAGTTTTTTGTTACGTATTCATGGATAAATATTTTTTTAATAATACTGATTAAAATTGTTACGTGTAGATAACCATGGATAAGTAGATGAATATTACCGAAATGGGTTATGTGATTGCATGAAGGTATAACATCATCCTTGTTTCTCTTTCTCTCCAACAAAGCATGACGTTTTTTCTCTCTTAGAAGTCAACCATCGAGAGATAATTATGTTCATCGCATTATATGTATTGGTCATGTGTATGACAATCATTTTGTACAGGTATAGAAATGACCATCATCTTCGTTAATTTTTGTATTCTAACATGTATTATGAACATTTGGATGTGTATTTATCTTTGTAACAGGTATTTCTAAGAGATGGTTGCCCCATGCCGTCAACAACTTTGTTATGGTCAACACATTATTATTATCAAGCAAAACAATGGCCTACTCCTTATATTAGACGAATGCACTAGTATACTAATTACATAAGGTTGACCACACATCATGTTAATTTAGGAGAATATTGAACATTTTGTTATTGTTTGGACGATGTTTGTAACTTACATAGTTGTAACAACATGGATAATGCATGTAACACTTTCTAATCATATTTGTGTAATGAACACAGTGTTTGTTTTCCATCGAACATAATAGTCAAATACAAAATAAATGCAAATGTTAACCATAGACATATACATAGTCAATCAAATAATACAAATATTAAATAGTGCTCAGTCATATTACATACAAATATTAAACAATATTCAGTCAATCCCAACTATCATCATCATCGTCCACCACCATCTTTGTCCTGTGTATCCCTCCTTCGTCTTGAGTGAACATAAACATTTCCTTGCTCAGTGACACTTGTGGCTAATCTTAAACAGTGCTTAGTCAGAGTGTATGCATCAGTTTCAGTAGTGACCATCCTCATATTTATCATGTATTCCAAGCTTTCTACTATCTTTTGGTAAGCAACCTACGACATTGACAACAACGTCAATAATAAATATTGGAAGCATGTAAGAAAAAAATATATTAGTTGAATTGTAAATATATTATACCACTGCATGTCGAGGCATGTTTGCATCAACAGCTGTAGGTGCAGGCAGTTGTGGCATAGCTGTTGTTTGAACGGGCAACACAAGTGGATTTGGTATAATATATATATTATCATGCACCATGGGTGGATGTCTAGGAGGCTCCCCAAGTTGTGGCAGACTCATGAATGGGTGAGACATCCTATAAAACCACTCAATGTAGCATGCTGCACACTGACCAGGAAAACTACAAAACTCTCCAATCGGTGCAAGGTATTGAGAAAACTGAAGTCATCTATCGTCAATCTCCTCTGTGGATAGAGATGGAGCAGTATGGAGTGCAGGAATGGATTGAACATAACCAAACTATCGTAATACCCTCTCTGGTTGGTGTCAAACAATAGATGAACCCCATTTGATATGTCCAGAAAATAGTGAAATGAGCTCAAATTCTTTGAAAGCATGGTGATCAACATAAGGTATCCAGCAAAAAGCATCTGGCGTCAGCCTATCCAAGTGCTTACGATTGGTCATCACTGGTAATGCCTTCCCACACTTCCAGCGACAAGCACGTGATTTCCTCTCATGGTAATCCTCATTAGCAATAATATTTGCAACTATAGGGAAATACCCGTAGATCCAAGACTACACACATTAAAAAATACCAATAACAATTCTAATCAATAGTACATATAAAGTTTAAAACAAATAACAATGATAAAAATCAATATAATTACCTGCAAGAGAGTGATATATCCTGCAAGATGTTTTGTGGCATGCTTGGACACAACATTAGATTGTCATACATATGGACTAGTGCAATCGCTCCCCATGAAAACCCTTCAGATTGATTAAGGTCACAAAATGCGTCCCAGAATACCACACTGATATGTGTGGCACTCTTGTTAGCAAATAGTGTGCAACCTACAAGATGCAGCACATATGCTTGAGCTACTATTATCCATTGTCTTGTGTCACATTTGCTACGATAAATGTCTTGCAACCAGGCTAGGCAAACATATGGCCCTCTACATTGCTCAGTCTCATCTTTTGCGTCTTGCCTACTAACTTCAAGCAACTCAACTAATAAGTCAACAACCTGCTCTACATCAGCATCAAAGCTATGGAAGGCTTTAATTAAACAAATAACTACCTCTCCTGCCCACACTTTGGATGCCATGTGATAAGCATAATCAGTCAACACTGATTTAGGGCCTGCCTAGAAAACCCTGTGAATCACCACTCTACATCCTCCGTAATTGGATCATGAGGCTCCTCATGAGGCTCGTCAGCAGCATTATCCACATTCTCAACATGTTTTGCAACAGCTACAACTACTCGTTATCTACGTGTTGATGTTGTCGGTCGTCGACGTTGAAGGGTTTCTCCCTCATTACCACTAACTTGTCTACCTAAGACTCTTCTTATAACTTTACCTAAAACTCGACGCAATCCTCTAGTTCTAATCATAATCTACAAATTTAAACAGTAATAACAATTCATGTCATTCAAATAATAGTTGAGTTTCATATTTCATAACAAAAATGTTTTCATTCTATTACTCAAAAACTAACTAAAAAAGTAACGAATAAATCTTCTAAAACCCTGTTGTATTATTAAATGTAGTATGTTTTAACAAATGTAATAAATAAAATTAAAATTAACTTTAAATGACCAATCTAGCAAACTAAAATATATCATCAAAATCAAACTACAATTTGATTTTCAATATTTTATAAATTTCTATTTAATAATTCATAAATAAGTATTTAATTATTTTATAAATAACTATTTTGATACTTTTATATATATATATATATATATATATATATATATATATTCATAAATCAATGTAGAAATTCATTTTTAAAATTTTTATACTTCAAATCACTATTTCTAACAAACTAAAATATATGATCAAAATCAAAGTACAATTTTATTTTTAATTTTTAATAAATGACTATTTAATTATTTTATAAATAACTATTTTAAATATACAAAAGTATTAAAATAGTTATTTATAAAATAGTTAAATAAAAATAAAATTTATACATTGAATTTTAAACAAAAAAAATTATTAAATTTATTAAATAAATAAAATATTTAAAATTAACAAATATACGAATTGACAATTCTTATGTACTATATGGATTGACAATGTGTGTGGGTCACACGGATTGTCAATCTGTATGGTCATATGGATTCCCATTTCGCATGTACCATACGGATCGGATTGTCAATATGTATATGTTTAATGCAGTAAAACAAAAACAAAGACAAACACAGGAGACAATGTACTCATGATGACAACAGGAAGCGAGATGGGAAAGAAGATGATTTGTTGCGATGAACTATGAATTGAGAAACCACAGAATGGTGAAGATCTATCAACAAAGGAGAGAGACTCACAACACAACATTGAAGGGAGGGAAAGGAGGCCAACAGTGAATGGTGTGTGGAGGGATGGGTGTATTTGAGTTTTAACTTAAAGGACAATTTTAAATTTTCACTTTAATAATAGATGTAGAAGAAATTTAAATAGTACAAGAAAAATAACCAAAAAAAAAATGCGTACATCCACTTACGCACCAACGTATCAACACATGACATCTAAATTTTTAATAATAAAAAAATCCTGAATTAAGTCTCCCACAAGAGCATAAAAGAAATTGATAGGAAGAAATCTTCTTTTGATCCTCAACAATAGATTATAAATGTCACGATTTTTTACGCATCAAGAGATTAAATTAAAATTTTTATTCTTTTACGTATTAATTATCATCAATTTATACATGCACAAAAAAATGGCACTTATCTAATTATAAATTGAAACTGCTTGCACGTACACTCCTCTTCCTTCTGGTCACTTTCCCCACAAAACCTCTTCACGCTGCAGAGCAACCAGAAGAGGTGCGTGACACATCGAACAACTTGGTTCACAACGGTCCGAGCTACTTCATTCTCCCATCATCCATCTAATGCGGCACCCGATGTGGGATCGCGCTTCTGAGTACAGGTAATAGACACCAGTGAAATCTAAAGTAAATTTTGAAAGAAGTTTTTCTATTTCAAATAAAAAAAACTATACATCAACCTTTTTGTCAACATATATGGTAATATATGTGATTTTTTATTTGTTTCTTAAAAACTATTGATAAATATTTTTTTATTGAGGGACCTAATATATGTGATTTTTTTATTTGATTTTTTGGAAACTAATGATAAATATGATCGTGCTTTAGTTGTTTTATTATCGTGTTAGCATGACAGAAAACAAGACTTGTCCTCTTGAAATAGTGGAGGAAGACGAGGCCATGAAGTTCGCGTTTGTGCTGGCAAACACGAAAAAGGGTGTCATTAGAGTCTCCACTGACCTGAACGTGATTCTGTTGTAACAATAATTTATGGCAAACCGAAAAAATTATTGGCTGAGTCGTGGACAATGTTGCTTTCTTTAAGACGTTTCGTGGCACTGCCAAAAATTGTGCAAGTAGACTATCAACCCCTAGGATAAAACAGCCCAGATCACTGTATAAGATTCCCACTACATTGAGGGAACCTTTCTAGAATTACACCCTCTTGTATGACTTGAAAAGTCACTCTAAAGCCATCTGAAAATATGACTTGAAAAGTCACTCTAACAGCCAACCGAAAAATATGACTTGAAAAGTCACTCTAATATAGCCAACCGAACATATGACTTGAAAAGTCACTCTTATAGCCAACCGAAAATATGACTTAAAAAGTCACTATTATAACCAACCAAAAATATGACTTGAAAAGTCACTATTATAATCAACCGAAATATTAGAGCGACAGAAAGAAAGAGGGAGAAGTTTGCCGGAAATGCATCGGCTGAAATATGGGAGGGAGAAAGAAAAGTTGAGGAAATGCTTCTCAACTGGGACAAGAAAAAATGAAGAAAGGGGCTCTCTATATATAGGGAGTGAAACACTATTCAAGTGTTTATCCTGAGCGATGTGGGACTTGAAGCCTTTTTTTTTCAAACTTTCATCTATTTTCTCCTTTGTTCTAACAATCCCCCACTTGAAATTTGAAAAGAAGATTTTCGAGGATTTCATAAAATTGTGCATAAACAAAGGTGTCATACAACTTGAACCTTTGCATAGTGAGTAAGATTCAGATTTTACTAGAGTGACCCGAAGTCTTGAACTCCATCTTCGACATCAAATCACACACAACCTTTTCATAGGTGTATTCTATAAAGCCCGTGCGTTAAAGGCCATGCACGTCTATCCCGGTATAGTGAACGCTCTAGAAATTTTTGCCCAAAATTTCATATGAAGCGGCCCTCACTTCAACACTCACATAGGTGAGTCTATCAAGAGTACTCCTGTAGCCTAGGTACTCCACTCAACATAGAGTATAGATCTCATTAAGAATTACGAATTTTTTCCATAACTCATCCTCTTGTTACTTCAGGAATCATGCTGCTTTCACTTATAACAGCATGTTCGTCTCATATCACTTCATAACTTGTTATTACCCATTGAACCTAGTTCTTGGGATCTCCAGTCATTTAGGTCGGGTTACCATCATGAATGATCATCGCAGTAAGGGCAATAGTCCCATTCTTTTAGAAGTGTTATGGACTTTCTCTCTAGCTAATCCTTTCGTCAAAGGATCTGCTAAATTATCATCAGTGCGTACGTGATCCACTCTAATAGCTCTTGTTGAGTAATTCTCTAACAGTGTTGTACTTACGACGTATCTATCATTTCTTACCATTGTAATAACGGTTCTCAATTTTTGCAATAGTCGCGGTACTATCGCAATGGATCAACACAGTTGGTATCGGTCTTTCCCATAAAGGAATCTCTGCAAGTAAGCTTCTCAGCCAACTTGCTTACTCACTAGCAGTTGCTAGTGCTATCATCTCAGATTCCATAGTGGACTGAGCTAAGATAGTCTGTTTCTTTGACTTCCAAGAAACAACCCCACCAGTTATGCTAAATATATAGTCGTTGGTTGCTTTAGAATCATCTGAAAGAGTATTTCAATCTGCATCGATGTATCCTTCAAGTACAGCGGAAAACCTTTTATAATGTAATCCAAGGTTTATGGTTCTTTTAAGGTACCTCATTACTCTTTCAATAGCGTGCCAGTGCTCCATACTAGGTTTACTGGTAAACCTGCATAATAATCCCACAACATAGGCTATGTCGGGTCTAGTACAATCAGTGGCATACCTAAGGCTGCCAATGATACTTGCGTACTCAATTTGTCATATACCTTCACCAGTGTTCTTAAACAGTTTTACACTTGGATCATATGGTGTACTAGCAGGTTTACAGTCAAAGTAGTCATATTTCTTTAAGATCTTCTCAATGTAGTGAGATTGATCCAGAGAAATTCCCTCTTTTGACCTAGTAATCTTAATACCAAGGATTACACTTGCTTCTCCGAGGTCTTTCATATCAAAGTTATTACACAACAATGATTTCACATCGTTCACTACATGAATATTTGAACCAAATATGAGAAGGTCATCGACATATACACATATGATAGTGCAAATATTATTTACAGATTTGTAGTAAATGCATTTGTCACTTTCATTCACCTTAAACCCATTCGACACTATTAAGTTATCAAACTTTTCATGCCACTGCTTAGTTGCTTGTTTTAGACCATACAAAGATTTATCTAACTTGCAGACTTTATCTTTTTGTCCATGAATCACAAACCCTTCAGGTTGCTCCATATAGATTTCCTCTTCCAATTCACCATTTATAAAAGCAGTTTTAACATCCATTTGGTGTACCACTAGAATGTGAATAGCAGCAAGAGATATTAGCACCCAAATAGATGTTATTCTAGTGACTGGTGAAAAGGTGTCGAAGAAATCCACATTCTCTCTTTGCCTAAAACCCTTGGCTACAAGGTGAGCCTTGTATTTATCCACAGTACCATCAGGTTTTAGTTTTTTTTTTCAAGATCCATTTACAACCAATTGGTTTGCAACCAGGAGGCAAGTCTACTAAATGCCAGGTCTTGTTAGATTCTAAAGAATCCATCTCATCATTAATGGCTTCTTGCCACAAGTCAGCATCCAAAGAAGACAAAGCTTCTTAGAGGTTTGATGGATCCTCCTCTAATGTATAGGCCATATAATCGGGCCCATAATCTTTAGCTATTCTTCCTCTCTTACCTCTTCGAGGCTCTATATCTGGTTCTGGTTGTGCAAGATTTTCACTACTAATAGCACGAAGATGACTAGATGAAGTACCCCCACTATTCCTTAATTTAAAAGGAAATTTATTTTCATAAAAATTAGCATCATTTGACTCTATGATCACTTTTGTGTTTAGGTCATAAAACTTATACGCTTTGTTATTAATAGCATAACCAATGAACACACATTCATAGGCTCTACTTGCAAGTTTAACCCTCTTGGGGTCTGGGATCCTTACATAGGCCAAACATCCCCAAGTTCTCAAATAGGACAAATTAGGTTGTCTTTTCTTTAATATCTCATAGGGAGATGTCTTGCTTTTTGATTTGGGGATTCTATTTAGCACATAACAAACAATTAATAAAACTTCGCCCCACCAAAAAGATGTTGCACTAGAACTCAACATAGTAGCTACAACTAATTCTGTAAAAGTTCTGTTCTTTCTTTCAGCTTTACCATTCATTTCAGGTGAATATGGAGCAGTTATCTCATGTATGATTCCATGCAAATTATAAAACTCATTAAACAAACTGGAATCATACTATGTGCCTCTATCACTTCGAAGTTTCTTAATTTTCTTATTGAATTGATTTTCAATTTCTGTTACATATAACTTAAACATGTCAAGCGCTTTACTTTTATTTTTCATAAGATATACATATGTATAATCAGAGCAGTCATCAATAAAAGTGATAAAATATCGTTTTCCATTTCTGGTCAACGTTCCATCAAATTCACATATATAAGAATGTATTAAATCCAATGGCTCAGATTCTTTAACTACTGATTTATGTGATTTCTTAGTTATTTTAGATTGACTGCAAAAAACACATTTTTCAAAGTGATTTGAAGATAGCTTTGGAATAAAACCTAAGTTACTCATGTTAGATTGCAACGACTATTTATATGACAAAGTCTAGAATGCCAGATATTAAAACCACACAACATGTAAGCAGAAGGGGAAACTTTATTAATATCAAGATTCAATTTAAACATGCCATCATTCTTGGTCAAAGTAAATAAATCTACACCTATGATCTGAGTAAACCCAGCCTTGTTTAAAAGAAAACCAGAAACCAAATTCTTTCTCATCTCTGGAGTATGCATCACATCTTTGAGGATCAAAGTCTTTCCAGAGGTAAGCTTCAATTCAACATCTCCAGTTCCAGCAACAGTAGTGGTGTGGGAATCACCCAACAACACTTTCTTATTTTCAACATTCGTGTATGTTTTAAACATAGCACGATCATAGCAGACATGGCGGGAGGCGCCAGTGTCTACCCACCATCCATCTGATCCTCCAATCATATTGATCTCAGTTATCACAGCTATGTATGACTCTCGAGCAATTTTCTGTATCTCATGGGATTGAGACTCTACTGATTTATCATCATTCATTTGATACTTGAGGTAGCGGCTAACATCATACTTTTTAGTCCCAACTTCCTCAGTATCATACTTCTTTTCCAGAGCCAGCCAAACTAATTTGGCAGACTTATATGGGCTATAATAATCATAGAGATCATCAGCTAACCTATTCAAAATGAAAATCTTGCATAGGTAATCATTTTCATTCCAGAGAGCTAATTCCATAGTCATTTTATCTTTCACTTCCTTCTCAGCATCTTCAGGTATCACTGGAATATCAGTGTTCAAAACATAGACAACTTTTCTCATAGTTAAAGAAAACATCATCTTTTGTTGCCAATGTTTGAAATGATACCCTTCAAACCTAAAATGCTTGTTGAGGTCATTGTTGTTCGAGCCAGTAATATCTACGGTAGCCATAGCAGAACCAAAATCGTCTTAAAATTGTTGTAGCAATAATTTATGGCAAACCGAGAAAATTACTAGCTGAGTCGCGGACAATGTCGCTTTCTTTAAGACGTTTCGTAGCACTGCCAAAAATTGTGCAAGTAGACTATCAATCACGAAGTCCCCAAGATAAAACAACCCAGATCACTATATAAGATTCCCATTGCACTGAGGGAACCTTTATAGAATTACACCCTCTTGTATGACTTGAAAAGTCACTCTAAAGTTATCCGAAAATATGACTTGAAAAGTCATTCTAACAGCCAACCAAAAAATGACTTGAAAAGTCACTCTAATATAGCCAACCGAAAATATGACATGAAAAGTCACTCTTATAGCCAACCGAAAATATGACTTAAAAAGTCACTATTATAGCCAACCGAAAATATGACTTGAAAAGTCACTATTATAACCAACCGAAATATTAGAGCGACAGAAAGAAAGAGGAAGAAGTTTGCCGGAAATGCATCGACTGAAATGTTGAAGGGAGAAAGAAAAGTTGAGGAAATGCTTCTCAATTAGGACAAGAAAAAAAAATGAAGAAATGAGTTCTCTATATATAGGGAGTGAAACACTATTCAAGTGTTTATCCTGAGCGATGTGGGACTTAAAGTCTTTTTTTTCGAACTTTCATCCATTTTCTCCTTTGTTCTAACAGATTCACACTTTCCCAACGAATTGTTGTTCTTCTGTGACTATGTGGAGGTTTGGTCAAGTTGATGCTGCCACGGGACAGAGGTTTGTGACCACTGGTGGGGTTCAAGGGAACCCGGGTGCTGGAACTATTGACAACTGGTTTAAGATAGAGAGGTTTGAGAGTGCGTATAAGATTGTGTATTGCCCTACGGTGTGTGAGTCGTGTGAGGTGGAGTGTAAGGATGTTGGGATCTTTCTTGATGATGATAGAAATACTCGTTTTGTTTTTATTTCCCGTTTGGAGTCAAGTTTTAGAGAGCATGTTGTGAGTAGGGGGATTCCTATTTCTAATTTGGTTCACTTTTTGCTTTTATGATTTGCCCATGTTTAGATAAATATCCCCAAGACTTGTATTGTTTTTTTTTTATAAAAAAAATTATGGTGTGCTGCAAGCAAATGATAAGTCAATGATGTCAATATAGTTGGAATTATTTTCTCTATTGTGATGCTTTTGTAAGCCTATTAAAAAAGCATTAAAGTTTTGCATTGAAGTGTTTTTTAAGAGACGGATCTCGGCTAACATAAAGTTACACAAGGTTTAATTATCAAATATGTGTATATGAACAAATATGTTAAATGAGATTAGTCTCTTAAATAAACGTTAATACTTTAAGGTATTATTTATCAACACTCAACTAAAGAATACTTTGAGTTTTTTATTTTTTTAAAAAGAGCATTAAAATTCTTGGATAAAATTCTAATGCTAGACGACGAATAGCAATTAAATCTTAAGTTTTGTTCTCAATTAATTGCTCTCAATCAGAACAAATCAAATCCAATTTTCTGCTGTGATCGAGAAAAATGTATGCATGTTTCTAATATAAGATTTTTTAAGAGACATGGATATATAAGTTTTATTTGGTGTATATTTTAGCGCGATAATAATATGAAAAATTATTGTATCCTTCGTAATGATAATTATAAAATAATTATACAAAATTATTTAATATCATTTTTTTATCATACTAAAATTTAGACCTTGTAAATAAAAATTATACAATTTTATCATTAATGAAAATATATTTCTTTGTGAATATTTGATTGAAATTTAATCACAAAAATAATATTTATTTATTTATTTTAATAAAGGTTCACTTCTTATGACATTTATTCATAAAAAATATTTAATAAAAAAATTATTTTTGGAACTAAATTAATTTAAAATAGATTAATTAACCATAATAAAATTAAGGGAAATTGTATTTGTGACATCCTCTATCCTGATATACATGTTTATATAATAAAAATATGGAAATATAAAATTATATAAAATGATTTTTTATAATAAACATAAATAAGCTCATGTGGGTAAAATGTTCACACTCCCATTTATCACCAAATTAAAAACTTATCAATTAAGGGTATGAAAACATTTCCGACTCAAAACAAGATCGTCCAAAACTCTACAGAATGAACTAAAGACTTAACATGTGAAATAAAATGATAAAAACTACATGTCCAGGATTTCATGCAATTAATACAAAAATTCATGCCTCAATGTCACATCCTATCATAGCATTGTGTTCCAGCATCCTTTAGCATGAGGTTCTCCATAGTCATCCATTTAGCAATTTGCTCGAACGAACACAAAATGTGAGATCATCACAAGATCCAAACGCAACCAGCACACAAGGAGTGAGTTATCACATTCCTAACTAATAGAGAGAAACAAGACAACATGGATATACATATCATATAAATTAAATACAGCTTACTTCAACACAGCTCACGTCATTCCATCACTTATTGCGTAACACCAATTCTCAACACTACATGTCTCACACATTTTCACATCATTCACATACTCAAGGATCAAAACACAATATCACTCAACCAATCAATATCGATCAATACACAAGCGTTATGCAACAAATATACTAAGACTCAATCATATATGCAATGTGGTACCATGTTAGTAAAAAATTTCGTCGGGCGCCCAAAAGTACATGACAAGACAGACCACACACTGGTAAGTCAGGTCACTCTCACTAGGTAAAATCATAGGGAGACCAGCTAGAGTCACGCTGTTTTGCGATAATGCTCCAACCATGTGGGATCGGCACAAACTTAAAGGAGCACTCAAATTGGGTATATTTACCCCCAAGGCCTAGACTCCAAAGAGTCCGTCAAGGTCTCTCCCTCCTGATTCAGGTCCAACCCAGAAAACATTTTAGCACACAAACTCCATCTATGAACTATACAAAACACACAATTTCTCAATTATTCTCAAAATAATTTTAATTGTTACGCCTCAAAGTGATTAAACTCATTAGGTTCCCACAGTGGATCCCATCACAATACTCATCGTGCATTAAGTTGTTGTCCTTAAATGGTCTTACAGTTGTGTGATTGTATGGTTCATAGCTCATAACTCAATGCATACAACATCTCAATGCACATATATCTTACAATTCAACACATACTCAATTTATCACATACACTTAATCTCAATCACAATTTCATTATCCCAATATAACAATTTATCATGCTAATCTAGTAAATCTTGTCCAAAACACAAACGAATTATACAAAAATGCTTCTCACAACATGGGGAGTAAAAGCCCTTAAACAATTTCACATAATCATATCAAAATTAAAAGAATCAAAATCGTAGGTTCAAAAATACAAAAAACACCAAGAACAGTTAATTTTATCAACCAATTAGCATCAGGGCATTAATGGTCTGTCAAGCACAATAATATCATAATTATAATCGTAAAGGAAGAATTACAATACAGTAAACATCCCAAAATAAACCTCAATTTGATTCTCTAAGGATCCCTGTACTTGTTCATTTTAACCTCAATTGCGGTAAACTCATCCCATACTTCTAAGTGGGCTCACGTGTGTAGTTCGACATTGATAGTGATGTCTCTAGCGGTTCCCTAAGATTTCTCAACTTTTTCCTCTGATTGCTTTGTTAGGGTTTCCAAGCATTAGAGAGAAGAAAAAGGGATTGGAGCCTCAATTTCACTATCTGTGTGTGAGGAACATTTCTCTCTCCATAGACATTATTTTGCAAATTCCAACGGTGAGGTTGTGCAAAAATGAGTTCTAAACCTGGTATTTAAATTTCATAATGATCCAACGGTTAACGAGTCTAAAATCATAATTTTACCGAAATAGATTTTAGTGTATGAAAGAAAAAAAGGGATTTTGAGAGAGGAATAAGGGAACTGAGAGAACGAGAGACCGTAAAAACTAATCTAATATATTTCTATTTATAATTAGGATACTCTCAGCCTATTTATTTACTCTATTTTTCTTTATTTTATTATTTTATGAAAATGAACTTTATTTTACTCCCTATCAAATGAATAAATAAAATATTTTTTTATTTTCTAAGAACATATATTTATTTTATTTACCTTAAAACCATTATTTTAATTAATAATAATATTTATTCTTATTTATTTAATTATAAAAACCTAATTATTTCCTTAAAATTCTATTTATTTTTAAATAAAATTCTTTTTAATTTATTTTACGAAAAATAAGGTGTTACAGTATTGGATTAGGATTTTAAAAGTTTTTTTTTTATATAAGAAAGTCTTATGGTATTCAATCAGGATTTCTTAAATAATATAAATAACTTTTGTAAGATTCAATTAAGACTTTTAAGATTTTTTAAGAAAGGTAACAAAACTCAATGATATTCAATTAGAATATTTTATAACTTATAAAAAGTCTTTTGATATTTAAAAATATACAAATTTTGATGAATTATTTTTTAAGAAAGATTTTGATGAATTCCATCATACTTTTTAGTATAAAACATCTATCAAACAATCTCATCCAAACTCTTGAGATTTTACTAGACTTTTTTCTTTCTTTTTCTATTGGTTACCAAACTTTCTTTTTTCTCATCACACTTATCCTTTTCTCTCTTTAATATTCTTCAAGATCTATGTATCATATATATTTCTCTTATTCTTTCAGAATAACAAAATGTCAAATATACTCCCCTCCTTTGTATTTTTTATTTTGTTTTCTAAATTAAATTAATGCTTATTTTATGAGATAAGACTAATCATACTTTCCTTATATTGACTATGCTCATCACATGTTCGATGCAATGTTTTCGTGGTTGTCGTCCTTAATTTCATCTTCCACATAACTCACTAACCCTCTTATTAATTTTTCACCTTCACTACTCCCTTGTAGTATATACCTACTATTGCATCCCATTTAAACATGTCATTAGATTTATCATGAAATAGTTCTAGTAATTAAAAAAATCAAAAAACCAACCTATAATTTTAAATCTATTGTTCAAATTTCAAAGTGAGAATAAGAAGATGCTACTGCAAGAAATATTAGTATATGAAGACATAAATTATAATCAATATAACTATTAAAAGATTAAAAAAATTATTTTGGTTTTACTTTTTTATCCAAATTTCATCATTTCTTATTTTTTTTCACTAACTCTTGTGATTTTAAATGTGTTTTTAAAAATTCATAGAATCCTTTCCAATCTAATAAATCTATAAAATCCTTTCAAATCTTTTAAATTCTTATGATATAAATCCACTAAAATCTAAACTATCATAAAAGTCTTGTAAAAAAATCTGATCAGCCTTAATATTCCTACATAATCTTTAAAATCTTTGAAATACACAAGGCTTTTTAATGCTAAAATAATTTTTTAAAATTCTAATATAATACATCTCACTAGAACGAAGTGTATGTAGGTAAATGACTTAATATATTTTTGGAAATAAGGAAAGATGTCATAATGCAAATTTCTTTGGAATTAAAATTTGAAAATAATTTAATATGTAGCTAATCAAATCATCAACTAGCAATTCAAATAATTAACATAATATAATTTATTTTTTCCTTCAATTCCAACTAAAATTAGATGATGTTTTTAATAACATTTTTTTACAGTTAAAATATTTTTAGATTTCCTTTAAAGTTTAAAAGGGTAAATTAAATAGAATGAATAATTCTATTGTAATTAAACAACTAGATCAACTTTTATTAAAAGAAAGTCAAAAGAAAACATGTAGGACATCACCAAAGCGAAGGAAGATCCTACCTAGAACAACACCTCCATAATAGTATTTTTCTGGAACATGTATATAAAATATATTCAAATACTTATTGACATATTTATTAACATAAATTTATTAAAATTTAAATTAAATAATTACTAATATATTAAAAATTAAAAATAATATAAAAAATTACTCTTATAAATTATAAAATATGAATTCAATGCCGGTGTAAGGCATGAAACACTAAGCTAATTTTGGATGAAGAGGAACGAGCTAATCTATCTAGACTAAATTTTGACTCTTCTAATAATTGAACCGTTTTTATTTTACATTTTAAATAAGGTAAACTATTTTTTTAGTCCCTAAACTTTTTAAAATTTCTATTTTTATTCTCTAAACTTTTTAAGCTTGTTTTTAGTCCCTTGACTTTTTTCCATTCTTACTTTTAGTCTTTTAATTTTTTTTCATCCTTACTTTTAATCCTTTTAAGGACTAAAAATAAGGATGGAAAAAAAAGTTAAGGAACTAAAAGTTAGAACGAAATAAAATTTAAAGGATCAAAAGTCGATAAAAAATTCAGGAATTAAAAACATAAAATTTAAAAAACTTAAGGACTAAAAAGATAGTAAATCCTTTTAAATATATAATGATAATATGTTTGATTCTCCTCCCCTAGAAATTCTTCTCTTCATCAAAATCTCTCTCCTTTCAAAATCACTTCATCTACATAAGCTCTTCTAAGAGAAGAAAAAATGAAATAAGTTTCTCCATAAGCTAAAATTAGCTCATGCATAAGCTAATTTTTAGAAGTTTTCTCTTATAGTTTCTCTAAAAGATGAGAGAACTTCTATAAATTAACCTATGCATATAATAATTTGAGCTTATTGATAAGTTCATTTCATTTTTTTCCTTATTTTATTTTGCTAGAAATACTTCTTTATAAGCTTACTCAAACAATCACACATGCTGAAAATTTGATTATACACCTTATATGTAACCTGAAATCCATTTACAAAAAAAAAAAAAAATCCACTATGGCCTATTCTCTTATCAGCAAATTTAGTTTCAAGCAAATGAGGAAAAAAGTAGTGTAGTGGTTATGGTTCTTATGTCACTAGAGCCATTTGTTCGGGGCTTGGCCTCGTGGATAATAAGAAAAAACAGATTTGAGATACATCTATGGAGCTATCGACAGAACTAATAAGGAGGCAATTAAAAATAATTTTTCTATGATAATCCAGACATGGAGTTTGATTAAAAATAATGACAATATATAGGACTCATTAGTTGCATTAGTAGGATGCTATAATGATGTGCAAGAAAAGTTCATGCATGATTTTTCCTTTGTAAAAAAAAGTTGACTGTTAGGTGTTCCATTACCAATTAGAACAAGAAATACAAGAGTTCTATGTACATAAACTATCTTTATTTCTAATATGATATTTTAAGGAATTATATGATTGCTTGTGACTTTCATTTGATGATAATAAAAAATTAACTATGGAGCTGAATGGTGGGCTTCCTATGAAAGTTATACTCCAAGAGCGCTTAGGATATGAACTTAATTGGAGTGTGTTATCAAAATGTAAGTATTTTATGCTTCAGTAATTAAGAAGACAATTACGTTAGTTGCTAATTCTTTTGCCTGGTCATTAAACTAGCATAATATTGGTCCAGTTTGTCATGGACACATCAGAGTCAAATTAACAAATGATGCAAAACAGATGCCGGTAAATAGACTTCATTTTCCATTTATTTTGCATTTAAAGGCAAATCAGTTACACAAACCGTGTCAAACACTCTCATAGTTCAAATGCTTGATTACACATTCATGAGGAGTGGTTCCAAGGGAAGCCTCTCAAGCTTATTGTGTATTCATTAGCAACTAAAGATTCCTCATGTTATTACATTAGATTACTCTACAAGGTAGGAGGGATCCATATGTAGCCGTGTGTTTGAACATAGCCTGCTTTTTCAAGTAACTGATCTGCTTCTGCAGGACCTCTGCTTCCTGGTTTGTAGGGGAGTGGCTTGAATTCCCCTTCATCAATTCTGTGCAAAAGTGGGGTGAAGATCTGCCAGGATGCCTGATAAGAAACAAAAAATGGAGTCATTAAGTTTGTGAAGTGACACGCTCTTGCAATACTCTATCAAGCATGTAATGATCTTACCTTCAACTCATCTCTGCGAACAAAATGCTGCTGATCACCTTTAATTCTGCAAAACAATTCCAATATCCATTGTTATTTCATGCAAATCAATTTGTCTGACAACAGAACTGATGGATAATGCTAAGTAATGCATGTAATTCCAATTCTTCTATGTACTTCAGCTTGTGCTAGCATATCAATTTATGTTTCTATGAACTGATGACCCTATACATGACATGTAGTAATTCAAAACTATAAATATGCAAGTATTATATAATTTAGTCTAGAGCATGCCACTTATAGAGTCAATCATGAATACAGGTCCTTTGTAAACAATTCTTATACATCTGTATTAACCCTAGAAACCATTGACAAGCCATATCTATGAACTACGAAAAGGGAACATACGTGTCAAGAATTAGGCGTTCATAAGCCTCAGGAATGGTTACTCCTTGATACCGTTGTCCATATGACAAGTCTAGCTCACTTTGAACTGTTGACATCTCCAGTCCAGGTTGCTTGACCTGCATGATAAGGCATTGAACTTGTCAGTCAACTCTTAGAAATATCACTGAATTCATTTTAGCATTTTATGCAGATAGCTTTGACTAGCCATACTTTATACAAACCTGTATAGGGGTGTTCATGGGTCGGGTTGTGTTGGGTTTGGCTATACTCGTTACCCAACCAAATTAAAATTTTACGGGTTGGATTGGATCGGGTTTGTGCAATTTTTTTAACAGACCAACCCAAATCAACCTAGTCATAAACGAATTAGGTCAGGTTGGGTTAATCAAGTATGAATATTTGAAAAATGTTTTTTATTTTTTGTAAAAAATAAATATTTTTATAACAATAATTTGTTTTTCTAAAGTTTTATAAGTATATAATAATTAAATGTACTCAAAAGAGACCAAATTGTCACAATATTTGACTAATAGAATTAATGATTTTAATGCCAATACAATGTTTTTATTTTGGATAGAAATAAATATTAGCATGAGAAAATATAAACAAAATCAAAGATTAAAAGAACAACTTAAAGAAGAAAAAATCATGGATGGTTTACTTTAATAATTTAATAAAATATGTGAGTTAAAAATTAATGTGTTTTGTATTTAATAATTAATTTATATAATAATAAATTTAATTATATGATATGGGTTGGGTTGGGTCGAGTTAAAAAAATAGAACCTGTTATCCAACCAATTTATGATTGAATTTTAATTGGGTTGGGTTGGGTTCGACCCAAACAATTTAAAAACTCAACCTAATATAATTGGGTTGGTTTGGGTCAGGTTGGGTCACGGGTAGACCTAGACCTATGAACACCTGTAAACCTGTCGCACATAATTTACAGAAATTCAAGTCTAAAGTACCATATGTAAAATCTAATATATAACCATTTTCAAACCCATTTAAAAATAAATTATTAATTAATAGAACAAACAGTTCGTATTTATAACGATCATGATCAAGTATTTCTTTCACATATTGTTTGACAGAAGATTAGTATATGGTTGAACTTCCTCAGTAGTTTTGCAAATAGATTTTGTTTAATCATCACTACGAGCAAGCTTAAGATAGAGGTTAAATGTTTTCAGATGTTAACCCCAAATGAACTAGCAAATTTTCCATTTACATTTCAGGAAAATGAAACTGTATTGGGAAATATAAATTCAGTATGCAAACAGCAATGTCCTTGCATTGCTACTTCAGATACTCAATAAATGAATGTAACAGATAAAAGAGAACTGTAAGATGTAATCAGGTCAAACAAGTGGCATAATAAATCTTATTATAGGACATTAGAATGATTGCCTCACCGTAAGCTTCATGTACATAGCTTCTAAAGGTTGTAGGCGGATAACAAACTCATTTCTCCCCTGCTTTTTACCTAAAAATGTTAAAATTAAGAGTTACTTTTATGCTAAACTGATATTTTGATGACAACAAAGAAAAAAGGCTATAGCTAATATTGATGTTAATTGTTGGTATTCATACTGCACCAATAAATAAAGAATAGGTGTCACAGTTTGTGATTGTGGAATACATAGAGATGAAGTAACTCTTGCAAATTGCAATACTAATCAACAGCAAATGTTTGCTATGTTCTTCAAACAGAAGAAACATGAAATAATATTTTTTAATCAAGACAATAGACAAGACACCAAAATGCAAAACATATCCCCCTAGGCCATATCACAATAAAATCTTAGGATAGGAGCCAACAAACGCAGACGGTATTTTATTGAAAAACTCTAGAGATTATTCTCTTACTGATAAAATGGTATCAATTCTAGAAGACTCTTGTGTCTACGACTGTATCCTTTACCTCTTCCTTCCTCAAAGTAGAATTAAAACAAGTGAAAATGATAGAGCAGGTTTTGAGGGTGTGAATGACTCTCACCCCAAAGGCCACAAAACCTTACTCAATTCATAGTTCATGCTTATCCCTCTCCCCTACTTTCTCCTCACATTTATCCCATTGGAATAAGGAATCAATAAATAGAAAGCTTATTTAAGATTACGTTAAAGTTGCATTGAAAATTGCAGGAGAGTGCTCTCCAATAAAAAAACTTCCCACTTTTGATTCCTTAACAAGTATCCTAAGGGCACTGGCTAGCATTTTCCTATCCCCTTTTTACTCTAACAAAATGCCATCCTCACTTCCTCTACCCTGCTAATTTTTGTCTAGGGAGTGACAAGAAAATCTCCTATGCATACTGTCTTTTACCACACCACTTTGTTCACATATCCACAACCTTTCCCTTTATTTCTCATCACATAGACTCTAGTTATAGAAGAGTACCTATCATTTTACCTTTCAAAGTAATTCTATTCTTTACTATATCTGACTCCACTTTCACTTTCAAGATTGATATAGACATCAGACAACAAGAGATGCATGACAAACAAAAGCATGTTAAAGAGAGAACACCAGTATATCAAAAGTTACAATGACATACACTTGAAAATATCACCAGGGACATCCTTGAATTGAACCCTGATCTCTGCCTTTCTAGAATTTAGTGCCTTCCCTGCTTTTAGTATGAACGGAACACCTGATACCAAAAAAAAAATTCTATTAGGCACCAGAATGAATATGAACTACTTTATTTTCCTAATTTTTTGCACCAAAGAAATTAAAGGAAGCTCCAGTATTCATTTCTTTTAGGAAGGAAATGCTTAACATTTCATCTGACCTTCCCATCTTTCATTGTGTATTCGCAGAATAACAGTTGCAAATGTTGGGGTGTTTGACTTGTCAGGTACTGTTGGGTCATCTTTATAGCCTTCGTATTGTCCAAGAACAACCTCATCATCTCTAATAGGGAGCACTGATTCAAGAACCTGCATTTTTCATATAGCAACCATAAAGTGTTATCATATGATATATAGAGGCATGCTGTGACTCATCTCAAAAACTAGGTAACCATAAATGTGAAATTTTCATAATTAAGTTAAAAAAGACAGCAAGGAATTGGTACTGATATTGATTAGTTTGTGTCAGAAAAAAGTAGGCAGAATAAAATGAAAGAAGAGAGTAATAATTCCAATGAAAATTGAATGGAAAGAGGCACACCTTCACTTTCTCATCCCGAATGTGCTCAGGCCTGAGAGAAACTGGTTTTTCCATAGCAACCAAGCAAAGAACCTGAGTTGGTAGAAAAATAATTAACAAATTTGACATATATTAGGCTGATAATGTCTAATGAACCATTTAATGGATAACATTAAGCATTTGGTGTTTGTTTAATACATAATAAAAAAAAGTTTTAATTCATAAAGTTCTAAAATATTCATTATTCAGCACATGGAATGCATTCAGCAAAAAAGCTTTCCAAACTCAAATCATTGAATTACTAGTTTGAATAATTTCCTTTAGTTTATCCTTATTTATTTTTGAAATTCTAATAGTTTCCTCTAATGCCCCTTCAACAGTTAATGTTTTATTTAAAGATATTGCTATTACAATGCTTAATTTCAACATTTTAGCACAGAAGCTTCTATGCTAAATTTTTTAGTTCTATTATGCACACCCTTAATAAGATTTCAAATATTGAGAAACGTGAATTCAAGTATTGTTGCATCTCATTGTTTCACAGAAGTTCCTACTTCACAAAACAAAATAATTACAATGTCAGTATATGAAATTATTTCATCAGAAAATCAGGGCCTACCTGCAGCAAATGGTTTTGAATAATATCTCGAATAATTCTGCAAAATAAAGAAAAAAAGTAAATTAATGATTTAGGTGTCTTTGTTGCAATAGATGATGATTACTTCTATTAAAAAGAATTATTAAAAAACACTAATTTTTCAATGACGAAAGATACTTGGGAACAAAGTTAGAAGTTTCTTTTCAATATCAGTAACAACCGTAAAATTGGTGTTCAAAAACTTGTTTTTCTCAACATCATTTCATTTTAGAACCTACTATTGGCAATCACTAATCATCTGAGAACTTCGCTAAAACAAATTTCTACACATACCCATATTGGTCAAAATATCCACCACGGCCATCAGTTCCAAAATCCTCTCTGAAAACTATCTGTCAGAGAATTGACAGCAAAACTCAAGTTTAAAAGTGTGCCATATCAAATACGGTAATGCAGTAGTTGAATTAGATAAGGCAACAAAATATTGTTAAGAAAAAAATTGAGATGCTTGTAAAAATAAAGAATGAAAAAAAAACGAGTTGATAGATATGATAGGACAAACTATGAATTTTGCCAAAGCTCAACCAACAGTGCCTTCCCTTACTTCATTTAAATAAATGAAGTTTAAGTAACTCTTAACCCAAAGTTTTAACTTTGACAATTAAAAATTCTCACCTGTACATTGTCAATGTTGTCGCGGTTCCAAAGTGGCAAGAAAAACCGATTTGCAAAGCGAAGTACCAACTGCCAATATAAGTTAAATGTAAAGGGATTAATCATTAGGCAAAATTCATGAAACAAACAAGAAGCCATTGTATAATCATTTATTACCAAGTTCTGCACTAGTTCCTTTCCCAAGTAGTGATCAATACGATAAATCTGTGGTTCCTCAAACAACTTTCCAATCTCAGTACTGAGTTCCTCTGCAGATTCTAGATCCTTACCAAAAGGCTTCTCGACAACAACACGTGTCCATCCACCAAGATCAGCTAAGAAAAGGAAGCAGATGCAGTCATATCAATACAATCAGTACTAGATTTCTGGATAATAAACAGGAACCATAAAATGTAAAAGAAAATGTAAAGACAACTGTTCTTGTCACAAAAGAAATGAGATGGCAGAGAGACATGAAGCCAGAGATCTGCTTTGCAAATGCTAGCCGAACAGAAAGTTCAAGTTTATTTCATAATTATTTAACTTCTTATTTTAAACACCATAGATATAACAGCCACCTGTAACTATCTTTGTGAAGCCAAAATCCCATACCAACAACTGGAAGCAGCTATATGTCTAAGCAATAACCTCAATTTAGCACCAGTATTATCAGAAAGTAAACAAGTAACCTACATTTAAATAAAAGTTAAAAAGAAGAGCTTAAAGTGGATTCTGTCGTGCAGCCTAGACTAATGTCTTACAAAGCATTACTCTCAACAATTGTTGAGCTGGTTCAGTGAATTGCTGTTTGTATCCCCCACCCTCCCTCAACAAAAAGCTACTGGTCCTTTTAAAACATTTGCAATCAAAAAGGTAAATATCAAAACCATATATTATAGCATCTTACATTTATTCATGCAACAAGTCTTGATCATCTTGCAAACAGATGGATATACTGAAGGTGGAAGAGCAAGATAGAAAAGCCTCCGAGATAAACCCTCAACACTCTTTTTCAAATATTCATGCTCTGAAATCTCTTTATCCAACAAGCGAAATCCATCCTCAGAATCATAAGAGCCACTTACATATTTGATCTAAAAGGAAGAAAAAGGGAAACAAAGAATGATCATTTTAGATCAACCAACAGAGTATTATGTAGTGAGACCATTACAGAGTATTGACAAAACAGTGCAAGAAATCCAGTGCTAACCAGCTGTAAAAACTTCTCTACATCCTCCAACAGTTGGGGAGAAGCACCTTTGTTTGGAACAAGATAGCTGCACATCAGCTCATATATGTTAGGTTTACAAACTGTTCAAACATGTATCAATAAAACAGATGAACTTATACGTTAGGATGAAGTATACAATAAAACAATTTTGTGAAAGAAGCAGATGACTAAAATTCATGACATGCTGTTCACGAAAAAAAAAATCACAATAATATTCTTTGGCTGAAAGAAAATAAAGAACCATCAAATATGCCACATTAGTTATTCATATAATTTACTATTTAGAGAACACAACTGTAATTGCAAACACAATCCAGTTAACATCAAACCAAGATCAACAATTTTGCAGTAACAGGCTGTAAGTGATATTTGTAAAATTTATTTACTTATTTCAGAAATCTTGAGAAAAAAGATATAGATTTTAGTTTATGACAAAAAGTCTCACCCACGCAACCGGTTTCTCAATTCATCATCAGATATTTTTGTCCTTGCATAGCCAAAAATGTGAACTTCATCTGCTGGTAAGAATCCCTGAAAATAGAGATGCCAAATGTTGGAAAATGTTGCTTTAAGGGAAACGAACAACTACTAGAAAATCCAGTAAATTTCCACAAAAAACAAAAAAGAGGAATAGACATTAGATATCAAATTAGCATGTAGAACAAATCAATAGAATTTTTTCATAAAAAAGAAAGCAAATTGAACTAGTGCTTGATCAAAGAAAAATTATGGGTCCCGTAGTCCATCGTTAGTTGCATGATCATCAGCAATTCTGCATTAATATTTCTCACTTTTACAACAGTTCTACATTACACACTAATCAACATGATCCACCAAGATTCTTCTTTACCTGCCGGTATAGATGGAAAAGTGCAGGAAATGTCTTCTTCTTAGCAAGATCCCCAGAAGCGCCAAGCACAACAATAGAGAGTGACCCAGTTTCAGGCACATTTCCTGCCTCTCTTGCTAAGGGGGATTCAGTGCCGAAGCTAGATCTTCGCTCGATATGCCATTCACTAGTTCCCATCCTCTAGCAGCACCGGATTACTAGAACCACTCTGCAATATATTGTTAATTGGTATGATCTACATTTTATCTAGTATCAAATTATAAGCTAATATCCAAAAATGATTCAATTGATAAAAGTAAATAGAACGATGACAAGTGCCAAGAATTAGAAAGCAACAGGGATGACACTGATTTACCACAACACAGAAACACCCAATTGAGCAATCAGACAAACAATCATCAATCCTTACAGTAACACATCAAAACTTTCCAAATAAGTACCCTTTTGGAATTGTGTGCACAGTCCAAATCTCAATTAGACAATTACAAACCAAAACAAAAGAAACAGCCCCATGAAACTATCTTTTTCTGAAATTCACCCAGTAGGGAAAAAAACAACAACTAGTTCCCAGAAGAATTAAAAAAAAAAAAAAATTCTTTCACAAGTTTGCCAAAGTGAAAGTGGAGTATTAGAATTTAGAATCAACCTAGAAAGCAAAAAGAGAGAGAGAGAGAGAGAGAGAGAGAGAGTGAAGGGTCAAAAAGAGAATTTGCATGCACATGGATAAAAAATAACAATCACGAAACAAAAGGGTGTTTCACAACACATGCAAGGATCAAGATGAAGAGTAGTACCAATTACCAAGTGAAGCAGAGTTAGCTGAAACTGTACCTGGTTTTGATGCTAATGTTGTTTTGCTTCAGGGAGAGAAAGAGAGAGAGAGAAGAGAGAGTCTTTTTAAGGTTGGAAAACTCAAAACAGTTGGTGTTTTCTTCACGCACTACCTCCTTAGTCATTTGTTGTCAATGTAAGCGCATAGGTCAGATGGCCCTCATTGCTGACGCACATTCAGTCCTTTGCTTATTTCTGCTTTCCCCCCTCTGCTTTATGTTATTTCTGTTCAGGGCCCAAATTTGGATTGTGCGGATAAAGACATTAAAAAGTGTCTTACGAATGGATTGCAGAAAGAAGTTAAACTTCTGCTTTTGACTTTTGCAGTGTTATTTTTCTCACTGAAAGTCTGAAACTAATGCATCTTTTTGACAGTTAAGAGTTAAGACTAAGTACCAACGGTAAACTAAAGTGAAGTGAATTTTTCAGTAGATTAAGCGACGCATGAACGGTTCAAACACTTCTTTTATGGAGTATAAAGAAAAGTAGTAGTATTTTAGTGTTCTAATTTTAATTTAAGTTACAATTCTTTAATTTGTTTTAGCGGTCGAATTATCTTAGCTTTTTAAGTTTTAACTATGAAGAAAGGAAAAATATAACAGTATTTTTATAAATATTAAACTTCTTTTTTACAGGTCTCACATGATTTTATAAATTCTAATTTTAATTAATTACTTAATATGTTTTAATTTTATTGTCTATATTAATATCTTTTATTTTTATGAATTATTGTTATCTTGATCTTTCAAATTTATTTTCATAATTTAAATTAAAATATACAACTAGAAGAGTGAAATTTTTATGCCATTCTCTTCACTATTTCAATTAGATATTTTCAATATTTTTTTATCATTCGAATATGTATTTCAACATCATCTCCATAGTCATCTAATTTTTTTTTTTTTTTATCTCAACCACTTCAAATTTTCAATCTTTAATTTATTTTTATCTATATTCAATCATTTATCTTTTTCAATCTACCATCTTTTACCTCTATTTTTTTCCTTAATAAAATTTTAATAACTTTTTTTAAAAAACTATTAATAGTTAAAAATAACTTTGACAGTTGAAACTATTCATCGTAAATTCAAAATATAGTTTATATATTAAAAATATTTGTGATTATTTTAAATTATATAAAATTAACATTTTGTATGTGCAGTGCACAAACTAAAAGACTAATTTGTATAATTATGTGAAATATTTTTTAAAAAAATAGCATTAAAAATATATTAATTTTAGTAAATTGGAAAATGAATAGATATTTTATTACACGTATTAATACTAAATATAGAAAATATTATTATTATTTATTCTTTTGACTTTTATAAATTTACTTTTATATTTTTCTTCTAAATTTGAATAAAAAATAACAATTAAATTTTTTAATTCTTAATAAACTAAGATAAAATATATTTTGATTCTTATATTTATCGTAAATAAAATAATAAAAATATACATCAACATATAAGTAATTATTATTTTAAATAATTTATATTTTTGTTACTTGTCCTCTTATTATTATTATTATTATTATTATTATTATTATTATTATTATTATTATTATTATTATTATTACAAGTGTTAATGAAAATTATTTATTGAATTAAACTTTTGCTCACCTAATTAATAATACATTTTAACAAATACTCATTGTTGAATACAATGGCTTAGTTTCATGAGAGGGGTGGATTGGAATCACAATACTTTTTAATAAAACCTCTTGTTCTTGAAAACTTTTTTTTTCTTTTAAAAACTTCTTTTAAAAAAACATCCAAATTAACACAATTAGCGATCAAGTGAATTGTTATGAGATGCTCTTCTTTCTAATTGGCTTTCTATCCCTTAATTCAATTTTAGATTTCTTCTAGGTAATTCTATTAAAGATATAGGAAGAACCTATAAAAGAAAATAGCAAGACAAGATATGGGAAAAAATTACATAAGAGTTAGATTTTGAAATTTTAGAGAATTTTAAATTCTAGAAATTTTAATTACTTCATTTAAAATTCTTTTATTTTAAAATTTATTGTTTGGATAACAAGATGATTTTGTAAACAATTAGATGAGCTTATTAAAAAATGAATGGTTGGAAATTTTTATATATTTTTTTCTTTTCTTTATCTTTATCTTTACTTCCCAAATTATTCCTCTATTCCTTGGGCCATCGTCTCCACCACCAGCCCATTGCCCTGTCGTTGGACTTCAGAAACCAACGAACCAAATCTTACAAACCAGATTGCTCTCACACCCTCCACGTCTTAGCCTAGCCAAGCCCCCACGTAACAAACAGTAGTAGCAATTAACAACAATGACGCCTGTGTTGTCGTAGAGAGAATAGATATGAGAAGTCACCGTCATTGCTTGATCGACAACAAAGACAACATTGCCCAGCAATCACGATGATGTTGATTAGATTTGAGAAGTCACAATCATCGAATAGATCTACCGCGGTAATGGAGGAGAGGCAGAGAGCGAGGATCAATGAGAGCAAGGAAACTATGCAACATTGAGGGCATGTGAGAGTGTGCGAACAATGCGACTCTGAGAACAAGCGAGCAAGCGTCTGCCTTTGTGAAAGCCACTAGGAATTTTAGAATTCCTTCGTTTTTGAAAGAATTTAAAATTCTAAGTTTATAGGTAAAACAAATTCCATTTTAAAATGTCAAATTTTTAAATTTCTTCTAAATGAGCATCCAAATAGATTATTTAGGCGAGGGGAATTTTAAATCCTCTAGATAATTACTTTTCCCATTTTAATTCCTTCATCCAAACACACTCTAAGTGATTTTATATTAGTTCAATCACAACCTATGATTTACATCCAATCTATCCAAACAACTTGAGTTTAGATTTATGTCAATCATAAACCAATGGTTACAAATAAACTTTACAAGCAAAATGCAAACACACATTCTTACAATTCTTGAAACATACAAGAATTTACACTATGTAGAACCCTACTACATCTAATGCTCTAAGACACCCTCTCAAAGGTACACACCAAAAAATGAAAAAGATAAGAAAACAAGTAACCTGAGAGTGATAAATATGAAATTTTAAGCTCTTATCCTATTTGTATATTGAAGACTCCTCATGTACCATTGCAAGATTCATTAATTTCTTCAAGTTTTTTAAATCTTGTTGCTCAGAATGGATCTTCATGTTGATCAATGAAAACAACTCAAAACACTCTCCAAAAAACTCTTAGAAATTTTGAAATATAAGTCTTAAGAAAACACCTTTGCAACTTTGTTTTTATAGAGTTGAAACAAAGATAATTGATTATTTTAATGATAATCGATTATTTTGATTATTGTATCATCTTGGCACAAGTAAGAAAAAGATAATTGATTATCAGCAAAAATAGGAGTTTTATCGTTGACCAAATCGATTATTTGTGAACCTTCACAAATTTTGAAAAATAGAATGACCAGATAATCGATTAATCTGATCTAGTAATCAATTATTTATTTTTGTTTGAAAAGTTTAAGATTTTTCAAACATATTTTCGTCCAGTTTTAAACCCAAGTTAATTACTGCTTCAGTTCTGCCAATCTGCCAAATGATTCTTAAGTGAGTTATTTAAGTAAGGCATTCTACCTAATATGCATCCACCACACATAATCATGCAAAAGATGGAAAATCAAGCAACCTATGACTATTGTTCTCACTATACAAGGTTTTTCACAATACAAATACATCATCAAAACCAATAAACAATTATTCAAGTCTTCAAGTCATGGTCAACACATTATTTTATACTTTTAACATTTTGATTTGTTTTGTATTTTTTAAATTATAAAATAAATAGAAATTAAAAGTACATCATTTTAATTAAAAGTATATTTTATTATATATATTTATTACAAATAGAGAATTTTTTTTAAAGATAATGAGTGTCTCACTACTTGGTCAGAGACTAATAATCTGCTTGCAATACATGGTTGGTGCTACCTTAATGAAATTTTGCATATTAAAAAACATCGAAGATGAATTCTGCCGTTAAATAAATCATTACTTTACATGTGAACATAACTGGATCTTATATTATTGTTTGAATCCTATGAGTCATCACAAATATAGAATGAATATACATTAATTAATACAAGTAATTATTGTTAAAGTAAATTTCAAAATTACAACTAAAAAATGTTAAAAATTATTTAAATGTTTAAGTTTGATTTACAATTTAAAATATTAAGTAAATGTATTTAGTATCTTAAAAAGATAAAATGATTCAATTCTTTCTTCGTGTGTCATAAGTCGAAGGATTTCTAAGAGAGTAACATTATATCCTTCTAAAAATTCTCTACACATGCATCTTAATATTTTATAAAAGAAAGTTTTAAATGAAAAAAAATAACTGTATTTAATATTTTACAAACATAAAAAAATAATATATACTTACTATATAAATCAAAAGGATTTGATAACAAATGGTATATCTTAGTTAGTTGAGCAGAATGTATGCGTTACTGTAGATTACTTGATATTTGTTTTTGTTTCTAATGAATAAAAAAAATTAAGAGAATTTAGAAATATGTTTCACAAGATGCCATGGATAAGTTAGAATAAAATATTTAATGTTTTAAACATCTAAAAATTATTTAATATCTTCTTTATCTAATAAAGGTTAATGGTCTGTTTGGTTGGAAGAAATGAAAATAAGAGCAGAAAGAAAAGTTTAAAATTTGAATTGAAAAAAAAATAGAAGGAAGAAAAAATTAAACTTATTTTTATAAGTCAATTTTTTTCTATTTTTTTTTTCTTTCACTTTCTCTCTGATCAAACAAAATGCTTCGTTATCCATATTTTTTGCTTCTCAATTTCTCTTCTAGCAAAGGCTAAAAGTCACTGATTAAAGAATTAAAAATAAACAAAATTATTGAAAAAATTGTTACCAATACACTTTCATCTTAATTTTCAATGGATTAGTTACATAATTTTTAATACAAAAATTATATTATTAATTCCTTAATACGTGCAGGTGGGAGAATGAGTGTGTAAGGTCGGGCATTTGTGGCACTGTGGGGCCAGTGTAAAAAACAAATAGAAAAAAATAGGAAACCATAAATGAAAATAATAAAAAATGGAAGAAAATAAAAAAATAGGAAACTATATAAAATAAAGTGTTGCAATAATTATTTCAAAAGTTAAAATAATAAAATTACAAAACAAAAATTACTATCTAAAATTATTCAAGACAACCACAATAAAGAGTTATAAAAATAAAAGTTCAGTTTAAGTAGAGTGTTTTTACTTTTTAGGTTTCATATCCATACTCTGTACCCAAATGGATATTTTTGAATTCACAAAACTAATGGTCGAAGTCATTAATTCAGATTTTTTTTCCCCTTTTGTTTGTTGATTAAGTAAACTCCGATCCTTGACTATCTTTAATTTGTGGTTATACCTTAAAAACTATTTAAAAAGTAATTGAATTAATAAATACCCTCATTAAATATAATTCAAATTAATTTTTTAATTTAAATGTACCAATATAAAGTTTTCATATCTAGACGACGAAGAAGAAAGTTTTCACCTTATAAATAAAAACTTTTCAAATCGATCAAAATAAACAATAGGAGTCAAACATCAAAAGAAGAATACAGGTGGCTACTTAAAAAATTAATTTGGCGAGGTTGGAAGTTGTCGTGGGAGAATTAACACTGGATTTTGTACACACCTGAAGGGATTACTAATTAAAATAAATGTTATTTGAATGATGAAAATTAAAATAAAAATATTTATAATTTTTAAGTAATCATATAATTACTAAATAAATTTTAATTTTGACTATATGTAGTTATATAACCCATATTTAATAATAATCATAATAATAAAATAAATAATAAGAGAACAGACTATAATAATAAAATAAAGACAAATTTTTGTAATTCATTTAAATAAAAAATAAAAAATAATGCATTTATTTAGTTTTTTAAAAAAATAACAAATTATAATAATAAAATAAAAGTCTGGTTGATTAGTATCCTTATGACATTAATTAAAAAAATAATTATTTATTATAAAAATTATAAAAGAATTAAAAAAAACCATAAACAGCATAACCATTAGTTATTTACCATAAAATAGACGAATATGTACTCTCGTAGGACCTTTGTGTGAAATCTGAAGAACTGAATTCACCAACTCTGAAAGCCACCGGTGGTAGCAATCATGAGACCAGTTGGTCCCGTAGCTTCCCACCTACCCAGGGCTGCCAATTAATTAACTCATTGGTGCGGTACCATTCTATAAATTTCGTCATTTTGCAGCCATGCGCTTCACATGTTCTCATTGGATCTCACAAAACAACAATCATGAACAGTGACTATCTTATAGTATTCGATATATACATACAATATCTCTTCCAAAAGTCTTTGGTTGATATATTGGCAGTCTGTTCATTGAAAAAGATTGGTTGTGGTGTTACTTTTGTTTGATGCGTATTGATGTATTAGTTTTTTTTTAAAATTATGAGTAAATCAGACTTCTACTTCCTATCTTTTTTTCAAATTGTATGTAATACTTCACCTTTTTTTACCCTATAAAAAATTCTTTAATTATTTAGTTCATATTGCATTCAGATTCTTTCCCTCCTAAATATTATTTGATAATTTAACTAAAATAAATACATCATGGTCACATGATTTTTAATGAAAATTTATATATAAAATATTATTCTCTTCTTCCTCTTAACTCCATAAAAAACATGACAAAATTTTCAGCCTTAAAATATTTTAACATTTTTCTTTCTTTTTCTTTATTCTCTAATTGAACGTGAACCCACCTTATTGGTACGCATGTATAATCATCATTCCTTCTTTTTTTTTAGTTCAACTTTTTTGTGCGTGTTGGGTCATTTGGTTGTTACATTTTTGTTGGACATGTTTCTAGCAATGCCTATTGATTGAATATGATCATTTGCTTCAAATTTTAGTGTTTTGCTTCTGTATTTGTGTTTTTAATTCCTTTTTTTGAAATATTTACTTTTGATGACTAGGTGTTTGGTATAATATCTCAATCAAGAGTTGCATTTTCTTCAATTGTTAGCAACAATGAAGTAAGAGTCAAATATTTAAGGAAAAATTGTTATTGCCTTAAGAAATGTTCATTCATAGGGTCAATTGTTAATTTATTGTTGAGTATTTAACAAAGATGTTAAAGCAATTTCGTCTGCTGACATATTTTAATTGATTTTAGTTAACGACATTAACAAAAGGGGGGGGGGGTAAAAGTAATGTAAAAAAAGGGAGAGGTATCAGGTGCAATTTGAGAAAAACACAAGAGGTGCGCGAGTGTAACAAAGATGTTAGGGCAATTTTGTTTGCTTACATATTTCAATTGATGTTAGTTAACCACGTTAAGAGAAGGAGGGTAAAAGTAATGTAAAAAAAAAAAGGAGGAATATCAAGTGCAATTTGAGAAAAATAAACGGATGTGAGTGTAATTTACTCTTAACTTATTGATATTTTAAAAATTTAAAAGTATTTAATATTTTCCTACTACAAGGTGTCCTCTTTTTTTTTTATCATGTATTAAATATTTACAATTTCATGGATAAGAGAAAAGAAGTTATAAACTTTACTATTATTCATATATAAGTTATCATGTATAATAAATTAAGTTATTGACTTTTATAGTATTTATCCTAAAAGATAGTTGTGCATCGAATTACAATATATCATCAAGGTGTATCATCAACTGTCACATAGATAAATAGTGTGTCACATAGCCACAAGCATTAACTTTAACTAAAGTTTTTTAATGAAAGAACTAAAGTGAAAAACAAATTACACTTTCAAGAACCTAAATGACATTTATTTGCATGCATAAATGAAATTGTTATTAGGAGAGTATATTCATCCAAGCAATGAGAAATATGAATCTCTTAATGCTTATTAAGTTTCATCAAACCCGTAACCCTAACTAATCAAAGTATTTTGGGTAGGATTGAGTTGAATTTGTATAATTTTTGTATAAAATTTGAATCAAACCAACTCAATCAATAACAAGTTAGATTGGTTTGGGTCTATGGATACAACAAATTAAAAATTATTTTAAATTTTTTGAAAATAATATTTTCCTTAGCATTTTGATATAACTTTTGAATAGTTGTTTTGTATAATCATTTGTATTTTTTTCCCTTCTTTATTTGTGGTGGTTTTTGAGGGACCTAAAAAATCACAAATAAAACTCATTAAATAAGAAGTGAGACCCATAACATTTGTGATTTTCAATAAAAGACTATGCTTAAAAAATGTGTTGCTAGTACTTCTTTCTCTATATAATAAAAACTTTAAATTAATTTCCATGTCAACTATTGATTTTATATTTAATGATTATTAGCATACTTTATCTTCCATAGTATTATTTTCTTTACAAGAGTCAAATTAAAAGATATCTACTTAAAACTAACCTCAGTAAAACAGTTAACACAACTCTTGAACAGAATAAACTAGAGATAAAATACACAAAAGAGTGTTACCTTAATCAAGCATTAGCCACTTGGGCTTAAGAGGTTTCACAAAATACAAAATAAAAAGAAATATTTGTGAACACAACACAAATCATTGTTTCCTTACAAACTCACTAGAGATGGGTTTCTACATAGTAAGGACACATGTTTAACTTTCCCAAGCACTCTTGATATATGAATTGTTAAGTCAAAAGACATTTGTGTCTTAAGACGAATCAAGACCCTTAATTATTTTGATAGGATGCAAATAAATACAAAGGTTAAAAGCTACAACTTATGCAATATCAAACTATGAATCATACTCTGCTTCTAAGGTTTCAAACAAAAACAAATGTATCTCATGATTTGATACAACATTAACGAATGCATTTGAGAATTCATTTAATGTTTTGTGTTTGAGATTTGTTTTTGCAAAAACTGTCTTATAACAAATTCTCCTAGGATCTATCTCTATCGAATCCCATGAAGAATAAATGAAGTCCAAACTTCTTGGACTTACCAAAAGCATCAAAAGATGCACTTTGCTAGGACAGACCTCCTCTAGTGCAAAGGAAGTGGTTTCCTGCTAAAGTGTTCTACATGAAAGCCAACAAGAGTGGTTTTCTAGCATGAAGAAGGACATGCATTTAATGCAAACATTAAATACTCCAACGACCACAATCTTCAAACACATGCTCAAGCGAAGAAATCTATCCATTTAGAGACAATGGACACATGTTGAAGAAGGCCTATAAATACCATAAGTTTTGAAGAACCAAGATACAAACCTACGCACTATCACTCAAATTCTTTCTGTAAAAAGTTTTTTTTTTTTGTATATTCTTGTAAATTTTAAAAGCTCTTAACACTTTGAGTATCCTGAGAGAAAAGACTAAACGCTTAGCTTGTAAATCCGACTGTAAGACAATTAAGAACTAGTCAGTGTGCCCATTAACTACAAATCTTTTGATTTGTGTTAGAGCCAACAATGACTTGGTAGGACATAGAATACTAAGGGTTTCTGAAAGCTTGGTGTAAAGCTTGGTTTGTAGAGCTAGAAGTGATAGTGACAAATACTTTTAACTTTGTAAAGTTAGTGAAACTTGGTGGTTTACCAAGAACTAGACGTAGTTTCGGTAGTTGAGGCAAACCAATACAAATCTCCATGTTTGTTGGTTCTTTTGTTCTCTTTATGTTTTAAACTAATCTAGGGTTTTGAATTTGGTTTTTAATGAAAAATACGATATGTTTTACAAAATATGTTTCTATCGTTTAAGTCTGTTATTACAAAATTTTGTTATCTATTTTCAAAGTCATTTTCAGAAAATAACTTTGTGTTTACAAAAAAGGTTTAGAAAATTCTTAAAATTACAATTCAACCCCCTCTTCTTGTGATATTTTCCTTTACATGAATGGAAGTGGATACTCATATAGAGAGCTTTGAGTTATGCAAAAATCACACTCTCTTCTTAGATTTTTGCTTAGACTTTCAGGAAAAATAGTGGGATTCTTTCATTGGACAACTTCTTGTAGTTTTCTCTTTGCTTGGCTTCTTGCACAATTAAGACTACTTCATTTCTTGAATAAAGTAAATATAGATGTTGTAAATGGGGCCCATTGTTTGCAATTAGGTCTTGTGGGGTTACTGATAAGGACAACTAGTTATGGCAATTATGTTGTTCATGTGAACCATGTTGATCATCGTTTGATGGACCCTTTCTAATGTCTTCAACAAGATATTCTTCTAAAACTAAATATTAGATGACATATCTCTTATTGTGGTCTATGTCTAATGTAGTCTCCTAATGTGTACTTTCTAATGATGTACACCCTTCTAATGGTGTGCGCCTTTCTAATGTGCACCTAATAATAGACTTGAATTTGTTTCCTAAAGGTTTGTCATTATTAAAAACAAAGGTTTGGATTCAATAGGTTATTGGTTAAAACCAAAGCATCATTTATTAAACTTCAAGAACTATAATATATTAAATAGTTTCATTTTTTATACAAATAATGGCTTATTGATACTTACTCTTTTGATACTTTGATCATGTAGTGGGTCCAATATAGGCACGACAAGCAAACTTGTACTTGTGGATATTTGCCTGAATCCATATTGACTTTGATGAAAAATGATCACTTTGACTAGGGTTAGGATTAAGGTCAGGTTTTCGTTAACTCTCAAGGTCAAAGAAGGGATAAGGCATGTTGATATCCACCCAAAACTCCCAAAACTCACCTTGCCAACTAGAAAATTACAAAACTACTCTCACAATAATTAAAAAAATGTTATGATATTTGAATAAGCCCTACCCAACATGTGTATGAATTTTACTTCACTTTCACAAATTAGTGAATCACGCACCTCTCTACCTTCCATTTTCTGACAAATCAATGAATTCACATCTCCCTTCATAATGATTCCTCTTTCTTTCCCTCATCCCTTGCATTTGCTTTAATATTCTGACTTTTGGTACTATGAATGCAAGGCAGCGCTTTTTACTTCTCATCGTTTCAATCACCTTCTCATTTATCATTTGTTTGCTTTTGTGGGAGACTTTTGTTTGGTTGTGTCTAATAATATATTTAACCTCTTATCTTGTTGTGTATTGGTGAAAGCGTTGACAAAAGGGAAGTAGATAATGTTAAGGGTGTGAGTAAATCTTTTTGAGTCTAGAAATGCTTATGATTATGACTTCAAATATCATTCAATCTGTGAGGCATAATTCATAAGAATGAAAAATGGCTTTTCAATTAGTGGTTTTATGAGAGATGTGATTATAATTAAATTGAAAGTGATTATTTATACTATGATTGGGTGATTGAATATTGATGTTAAGATCAAGTGTGAATGTTGTTTGGAGGGATTTGGAAGTCACTCGAAAGCATGTTCGAATGAGGAATTAATTCACACAAGAAATAAGTTTATTAGAAGTGTATTATTCTCTTCAAATGCATAGTCGAAGTGTCAAAATTGAATAAGAGATTTGGAGATAAAGAACTTAAAAGAATTTGTAAGTATTGTTGTTTGAAGATGGATTTGACTTGTGAGGAACATTCTTTGAAGATATAAAGTGTTTAAAGGTGATAGTGAACTCATTATGAGGACATGTGGCTTCCAAACATGCATTTAAAGAAAGTTATCAACGATTTTCTGACAAAAGTGACGAACAAGACAAATGGCAACATCCTATATAGTTTATTCGAAAAGTTCTACATGTGTATTTTCTTGTAAATTGTTTGTTACATCGATAAACCTATAAATAGGCACAACACTGGTAATTTTTTCTTGGTTATGAAGATTGCTAAGTCTGTATACACCAACATGTTGTACTAGGAAATAACTAAGGACAATGTGTATGTTCAAACCCATGTTTAATGCAATTTATATTTTTTCATTTTCTTCATTGATCAATTTACTTTACTGCAATTCTCTTCTTCTACCTTCTCCAAACTCAACTTTTTCCAATCCTTGTTTCTTCTTTGAATCCTTACTGTTTGATTTTTTCGCATTTTATATTTTGTTTATTTTGCATTTCATTTACATTTCATTTCATTTTAACTATGCATTTCGTTTTATTTTCCTACTTGGTTTTTTTATTGAACACTTGATTGCATTTTTGCTTCTAAAGAACATCACATAGTCTTCTAATTGTGATTACATTCAAAGGTTTTCTTTTTCGAACTTATAATTGACCATATCTATATCTTAGAAGATATTTGATTTTATGCATAGCATTCTAAATGGATTGATTATTTGTTCAAGTAAATTTTGTCTCGAATTGATGTTCAATGATGTAAATGTAAGTTTTTATACTTATTGATTAAATAGAAAATTAATTTTTATTCAAATAACTCTTCTAAGTAACTCAATGGCACAAAACTGTATTCTAATTAGAATAAGATATTATTGAATTAATCTCATATTATTCTAATTAAAAGTTGTTACACTGTTAAATTAACAAAAAAATCATAATTGTGATTATGTCTCACTAAATAAAATAAGTTGTGTGTATTTGATTAAAATCAAGAATAGAAAATTAATAAAATTTCAAGTCGAACATCCAAACGAATTTACACCATAAACAAGTAATATAATAAGCATTGTATTGTGTCTAATTATAGGTGAGATTGTTAAACTTATTTTTTGAAAAAAAAAATACTTATTTAAATAAAAAATAAGAAATTTTTTGTTTTTTTAGTGTGTTTGTCTAAATTATTTCTACTTAAAAAAAATTATTTTCTAGTTATTTTGAAAAGCAAATCCTATCTGCTTATTTAAAAAGTGTTTTTTTTTTAAAACACTTATTTTAAAATTACTTTTTAAAAAAATTTAAACAAACTAACCCTATATAATAAGCATTTTGTCGTGTTTGGTTGTATATTGTGACATTCATCCTAATCATCTTCTCATTTATACTTTGATTTTATGTCCAAACTTTTAATTCATGTCTTCACTTCTTTAATTTTCTGAGCAAGTCGTGTGCATTTGTGATTGGAAAAACATACTGTATAAAACATAGGGTTAAGGATGAGAATAGGGATAAGGATATAGATAGGGTGAGGAAACTCGACCTCCACCAAGGCAAGGGTTGCGTATCCATTTTCTAATGTCGACGAGGATGGGGGTCAAAGTTAGTGTCTCGGTGATAACTAATGGAGTCATGGGTAAGAAAGGAAAAACCGCCCCTGCCTTGTTGCCAAACCCAGTTCAATAGTTATCTACAACAACAAAATCATATAAATGAAATTTTAAAGGTAGTTGTAAACAAGAAATAATAATGTGAATTTGCTAAGCTGGATGAGGTGATATTGTGAATGTTGTGTTGGACAATGCATGTGCCACACTGTGTTTAGTGGGGCTAGGATAATGATCCTATTTGTATAAATATTTTCATTAGTATTTTAAGAGAAGGTAAAATAAATTAAATTTCTCATAATTAACCTAAAATTAATTTATGCATTTGGATTTTATATGTTTTTTATTTAATTAAATACTCCAACATTTTTTTTTGACATAAACTACTTCAAAACTAAGGTACAAAAATCAATTTTAACTTATATGAAAATTAAATGCATTTAATCTTCTTATTTTCTTCAACAATAAAATTTTAGGATAAATAAGCATTTTGGTTCCTGAAAGTGTATACCAACGAAAATTTAATCCTTGAAAAATAAAAAATAAAAATCTAATATAATCCATGAATATGTAAAAAGTATGACAATTATGTCATGTGTACAATTTAATGTCAAATTGATCTTTGAACATTTTATCTCAATGACAAATTACTTATTCAACATTACAACTTAATGATAAAATGATCTCAAATTAGAATTTTCGTTCTTTTCAAGGACTAAATTGTCATTGACTTATACATTCAGGGACCAAAATGATCATTTATCCAAAAATTTATTCCAATAGATTGTCAATAAAATAAGCTTAAATATATTTTTGGTTCCTCAAATTTGAGTGACTTTTGATTTTGGTCCTTTAAATTTAATTTTTTTAGTCCCTCTATTTTAAAAATACTCTTTTTAGTCCGTTTTGACTTATGTTTTGTGGTTTAGATGCATAGTTTGTGGTGATTTTTGACTATATGAGGGATTAAAAGGAGTATTTTTGATAATTGAAGACTTAAAGAAATAAATTTAAATTTGAATGACCAAAATCAAAAGAAACCCAAATTTCAAAGACCAAAAGCATATTTTTGTGCCAAGACAATAATATATATATATATATATATATTTGTAATGACATCAAGGAATACTAATCTCATGAAGGTCATGTTCCGATTGCTATATTAGAAGGAAAAATGAAGTGCTTATTCGTTGTATTCCTTCAGATAAAAGTTGTCTCATGTTGAACACTGATGGTTTAGTTAGAGGGTTGGATAAGCTTGGGGGGTGTGGTGGTCTTCTTGGGACTCAAGATGGTAACTAGATTGTTAGTTATGTGAAGAAGCTTGGTAAGTGTCCATCTTTCATAACTGAGTTATGGGGGTTGTTTTGGGGGCTGAGGTTGGCGAGGCAAAGTGGTTTATGGGTTGTGGAAGTTCAGGTTGATTCACATGCAGTTTGCAAAAGTATATCTTCTTCTATAGAGGGATGTGCCTCTGGTTCAAGTTCCGTTCCTTCCATTCGTTCTCTTATTAATATGGATTGGCAAGCTCATATTGTTGGTATTTATAGGGAAGCCAATTGTTATGTTGATGCTTTGGCTAGCATGGCTTGTGACATGGGGGAAAATTTTGTAATTTTTGAGCATAGTCCTAATGTTTTGGACACTTTGCTCTAGGTTGATCCGGTGGGAGTTGCTACTCCTTATTTGATCTCGATGTAGTTCTTTTCCTTTGGGCTTTTTAGCCCCTTCCATTACCAAAAAAATGTTTGAAACCTGTTAAAATTTCAAATAATTAAACTGGTAAATTCCATTATCCGACTTACCATATATTTTGTCTTGCTTGACTAGGTGTCTAGCCCAATTGGTTGGGTATATGAATTGTAAACTCCTAGGACTTGTCTTTGATTCTTACCGTAATAATCAAAGACAAGTCCTAGGAGTTTACAATTCATATACCCAACCAATTGGGCTAGACACCTAGTCAAGCAAGACAAAATATATGGTAAGTCGGATAATGGAATTTACCAGTTTAATTATTTGAAATTTTAACAGGTTTCAAACATTTTTTTGGTAATGGAAGGGGCTAAAAAGCCCAAAGGAAAAGAACTACATCGAGATCAAATAAGGAGTAGCAACTCCCACCGGATCAACCTAGAGCAAAGTGTCCAAAACATTAGGACTATGCTCAAAAATTACAAAATTTTCCCCCATGTCACAAGCCATGCTAGCCAAAGCATCAACATAACAATTGGCTTCCCTATAAATACCAACAATATGAGCTTGCCAATCCATATTAATAAGAGAACGAATGGAAGGAACGAAACTTGAACCAGAGGCACATCCCTCTATAGAAGAAGATATACTTTTGCAAACTGCATGTGAATCAACCTGAACTTCCACAACCCATAAACCACTTTGCCTCGCCAACCTCAGCCCCCAAAACAACCCCCATAACTCAGTTATGAAAGATGAACACTTACCAAGCTTCTTCACATAACTAACAATCTAGTTACCATCTTGAGTCCCGAGAAGACCACCACACCCCCCAAGCTTATCCAACCCTCTAACTAAACCATCAGTGTTCAACATGAGACAACTTTTATCCGAAGGAATACAACGAATAAGCACTTCATTTTTCCTTCTAATATAGCAATCGGAACATGACCTTCATGAGATTAGTATTCCTTGATGTCATTACAAATATAATCCCATGGTTTCAAAGGTTTCAAATTCTAGCTAATCCACATGAGTGTTCCTCCACAACCAAATGGAGTGACAAGCAGCCCACAATGTTGTCCAATTGTATTGATTGGAAAAGCCCATCGATTTGACTAAGGTTAAGATGAATCCAATATTGAAGGGAGGTAATTAAGAAAGACCCCCTGAACTTTGAATCAACCAAGTGAATCCAAATTTGACTAGATAAAGGACAATCCCGCATGACATGCACTATTGATTTTCACTTAATGAGCAGTTATGACAATGAAGAGATCTCGCACTCCATCTAGTTGTCCTCCGATTAGTGTTAATTCTACCATGTTGCATTTGCCAAATAGAGGCTCTCACACGTTGCAAAGCTTTGATTTTCCATACTTTCCTTTAAACCCCATCTTTTGACATTTGATCAAACTGGAGAATGCGCTTATGCATCGAAGCCACACTGAATTGACCCAACCTATCTCCAGACCTACAGCCTACCTAGGAGGCAAAATATTAGAGAAAGGGGTAATTCTGTCTATCAGTATAAGTAGGGGAATAAGTGTAATTTCACAATATAAGGGAGCATTTGTTATGAGATAAACACTTTTCCGTTTCCGCAAAATACGCAATTTCCGTTATTTTGTTTTTCCTCCATCTCTTTCTTGCTCATCTTCTCCATTTTTCTTGGTGAGTTTGTGTGTGTGATTCAAGTTTCATTGCTTGATGTGTGCTAGATTAATGTTCTAGATCCAACATTTTGGTATCCCGAGCCTAATCGAGCCTGGGATCGGGAAACACAAGTGAAATCAGTGAGGTTTCAATTTGCAATTTGGGAAACACGAGTGTGAGTGAGTGTTCTTCATCGATTCAGTGAATTGAACACGAATTGAGTGAAAATGAAGTTGAGCACGAATGGAGGAAACGTCCCTGCGCAATTGCTGGTTCTTGACGGAAAAAATTGGGAGCGGTGGCATATTCAAATGAAGGCGTTGTTTGAATTTCAAGACGTGATGGAGGTAGTGAAGAATGGCGTAGCGGCGGAACCAGCAGAACCCGCTACTGAGGCGGTGAGGAATGCATACAAGGATAGCAAGAAGAAGGATGCGAAGGCAATATTCTTCCTGCATCAGAGTGTAGATGATGCAAATTTCAATCTGATCTCGAAGGCGACCTCAGCGAAGCAGGCCTGGGATAAACTTGAGAAATGTTATGCAAGTGGAGATCGAATCAAGAAGGTGAAACTTCAAGTGTTGCTGCGAAAGTTTGACTCAATGACGATGGAAGAGAATGAGAAGATTGCTGACTTCTTTGCACGAGTAAAGGTAGTCACCAATCAGATGGCTACACAAGGTGAGACTCTAACTGATGGAAAAATTTGTGAGAAAATTACTCGATCTCTGCTGGAAAAATATGATTATATAGTATGTGCAATTGAGGAATCTAAGGAAGTAAGTGAAATGAGTTTAGAAGAATTGAAAAGTTCACTAGAAGCTAGAGAACTTAGATTGCTAGAGAGAAATAAGAAGAAAATTGTTGAACAAGCCTTATTGGCTCAATCTAGTAACAAGAATTCTGGTGACAGTAACAGAGGAAGAAGTGGTTTTAGAGGAAGAGGTCGTGGTAGGAACAATAGAGGAAGAAGTGGCTATGTTTCTAGTAGTGGAAGAGGCCAGAATAATGTTGAAAATAAACCCGATCAGTCGCAGAGAGGCAGGGGAAGAGGCTACTATCGAGGTGGTAGCAATGGTAGAGGAAGAGGTGGTAGAAAAAGGTTTGATAAACAGAACATCCAATGTTATAATTGTGATAGGTGGGGAAACTTTGCAGATGAGTGTTATGCGAAGAAGGATTCCCAAGGTGATGAGGCAAATCTTGCCAAAGGTGGTGATGAGGAAAATGAGCTAGTGATGCTCATGGTGACTACTGCAGATGAAATGTGCACCATTGATGAATGGTACCTTGACACAGGATGTTCTACACATATGACTGGTCATAAAGAATGGCTTGTCAACTTTGATGCAAGCAAGAAAAATAAAATCAAGTTTGCTGATGGTAGAGCTATGCTAGCAGAAGGAGTTGGAAATGTGATGATCAAGATGCCGAATGGTACACAATACTGCATATCAAGTGTATTTTATGTACCTGGACTAGAGAGCAATTTGCTCAGTTTAGGACAATTAGTGGAGAAAGGCCATAAGGTGATTATGGAAGATAAAAAACTTAAACTGTTTGATTCAGGTGGTACAAACAGTTTGATATTTGATGTCTCTATGTCTAGAAACAGGACATTTAGAGCCAATCTTGAAGCACTTTGCCATAAATGTCTAGCTGCAGTAGTGAGCGAAGATGATTGGGTGTGGTATCACAGATACAATCACTTGAATTTTTTTTAGAGACTTGCATGACTTGAATACTCACAACATGGTTAGGGGGCTGCCATTGATAAATGTACCAAAAGAATTATGTAAAAATTGTGTTGAGTCTAAACAGCACAGAGAGTCTTTTAAGAAATTTGTTGAAATTAAGGCAAGAGAAAAGCTTGAAGTGATGTACTCTGATGTGTGTGGCCTAATGCAGTGTGAATCTCTTGGTGAGAGTAGATACTTTGTATCATTCCTAGATGATTTCACTAGGAAGATGTGGGTGTATATCTTGAAGAGAAAGAGTGAAGTGCTAGGAGTATTCAAGAAGTTCAAGAGAATGGTGGAGAGACAAACTGGTTTCTTGATAAAAACTATAGTCACTGATGGAGGAGGAGAGTATACTAGCAATGAATTTGATGAATTCTGTGAACTGGAAGGTATTGTGCATGATGTGACACCTCCCTACACTCCCCAACATAACGGTGCAACAGAAAGAAGAAATCGAACAATGATGAATATGGTCAGATGCATGCTTAATGGAAAGAAGCTACCAAAATTTCTTTGGGCAGAGGCTGTCTCCACTGCAGTGTATGTGCTAAACCGAAGCCCAACAAAAAGGCTCAATAAAATCACACCTGAAGAAGCATGGTCTGGACGCAAACCAGTGGTTAGTCATTTTAAAATTGTTGGCTCTATTTGTTATAAACATGTGCCTGATCAGCTGAGAAAGAAGTTAGATAGCAAAAGTGAGATAATGATACTGCTGGGTTATCATGCCACTAGTGGTTACAAATTGTTTAATCCAGTAACCAAAGAAGTGCTCGTGAGTAGAGATGTGGTAGTTGATGAATCCAAGGACTGGAATTGGGATAAAGAGATGGTAGAGGAGCCTACAAAAGTTGTGATTGAAGCTTCTATTGATGAGCCAAGTGATTCTTCTGCTGTAGTAATTGATGACAGTGACCAAGGAGGAGTAAGGAAATCACAGAGAGTTAGACAACCCTCTAGCAGGTTACAGGATTATGAATTGATACATGATTCAACAATAGGGGAGGAAGGTGAGCTAGTACACTTAGCTCTATTTGCTGAATCTGAATCAGTGAGCTTGGAGGAAGCAATGAATGACACAAAGTGGAGTGATGCTATGAAAGAAGAGCTAAAGGCCAGGCTAGTGGCAAAGGGATTCTTGGAAAAGGCTGGCATTGATTTTAAGGAGGTGTTTGCACCTGTTGCAAGAATGGAGACAGTGAGAATTATTACTGCCATATCAAGTAAAAAAGGGTGGCATATGCACCATATGGATGTGAAATCAGCCTTCTTGAATGGTCCTCTAGAGGAGGAGGTTTATGTGAGTCAACCACCTGAGTTTGAAATAAAAGGAAGTGAAGAGAAGGTGTACAGATTGAACAAGGCTTTGTATGGCTTAAAGTAGGCGCCTAGAGCCTGGAACAGGCGCATTGATGGCTTTCTAATGAGGCTTGGATTCCTCAAATGTACAACTAAGCATGGTGTTTATATAAAGGGCAGCAATAGTACTATCTTGACTGTAGTGTGCTTGTATGTAGATGACTTGCTTGTGACAGGAAATAATGAGACTGAGATTGCCAACTTTAAAGGAGAGATGATGAGAGAATTCGAAATGACTAATTTGGACCTTATTTATTATTTTCTTGGAATTGAATTCAAGAGAACTGATGAGGGAGTGATCATGCATCAAGGGAGGTATGCAAGAGATGTACTGAAGAAGTTCAGAATGGTTGACTGCAATTCTGTAGACACACCCACTGCCACTGGTGTGAACTTGGTGAAAGATCCTAATGAAGAAGAAGTAGATGTAACTTTGTATAGAAAAATGGTGGGCTCACTGAGGTGTCTTTGTTGTACCATACCTGACTTATTGTATGCTGTTGGCTTAATTAGTAGATATATGGAGAATCCTAAACTTTCTCACTTCCGTGCTACCAAGAGAATAATGAGGTATGTGAAAGGTACTCTCGATTATGGTATTCTGTTTCCCAGTGCTGCCAAAAAATGTAATGTTCTGGGATATAGTGATTCTGATTGGTGTGGAGATAAGAGTGATAGGAAGAGCACAACAGGTTATGTGTTCTTCTATGGTGATGCCCCAATCTCGTGGAGCTCAAAGAAGGAACAAGTGGTGGCTCTCTCCTCATGTGAGGCAGAATACATTGCAGCTGCTATGACAGCGTGTCAAGCTCAATGGCTTGATAATATTTTTGGTGAACTGAAGATGAAGGAAAAGGGTACTATTACACTGATGGTGGACAACAAATCTGCCATCAATTTAGCTAAACAACCAGTTGCTCATGGGAGGAGCAAACACATTGAAACACGATTTCATTTCCTTAGAGAGCAAGTGACAAAAGGCAAGCTAAGCGTGAAGTATTGTCCAACTATTGTGGACAACAAATCTGCCATCAATTTAGCTAAACACCCAGTTGCTTATGGGAGGAGCAAACACATTGAAACACGATTTCATTTCCTTAGAGAGCAAGTGACAAAAGGTAAGCTAAGCGTGAAGTATTGTCCAACTATTGTGCAAGTAGCAGACATATTCACCAAACCATTGAAGATTTATCAGTTCAAAGAGTTAAGGAGCAGATTAGGAGTGATTGAAGTGCAGTGAAGATCTCTGTTATGTGCTTTAAGGGTGTTGTATCTGTGATTTGTTGTTTTCTTTTACTGTTATTGTAATGTTGAGTTTAAATGATAGATACAAAATTAAAGGAGAGTATTAGAGAAAAGGGTAATTCTGTCTATCAGTATAAGTAGGGGAATAAGTGTAATTTCACAATATAGGGGAGCATTTGTTATGAGACAAACAATTTTCCGTTTCCGTAACATACGCAATTTCTGTTATTCTGTTTTTCCTCCATCTCTTTCTTGCTCATCTTCTCCATTTTTCTTGGTGAGTTTGTGTGTGTGATTCAAGTTTCATTGCTTGATGTGTGCTAGATTAATGTTCTAGATCCAACACAAAATAGCTTAAATATATTGAATAATGTCAATTGGCAGGATCTAACTAATTACATACATGTTCCAACTCCCTTCCTCATTCACCAAGTCCCTGACTTTCATATCTTTACATTAGTCTGGGATCATCTGCACCAAATCCACCAACTTAATATCTTTAGTCACCCGTTTGTTTGTCCAAACATTGACTTGGAAACCATTCCCTAGATCCTAGAATTCACCATTAACTATATGATTCCAACCATCCGCAATGGCTTTCCCAAGGCAGGAATCAAAATTCTTATCTTGGAAAGTATTCAACAATCGTTGACTGTAATATTTACTCCTTAGGACCCTACACCATAGATTATCAAAATCACTTCTAATATCCCACCCCAACTTCATAATATAGACTTGGTTCATTTCTCTCGATTTGCATATGGCCCCCAGTAGCTTTGGCAAGCGACATAGTCTGTCAGCTAATAAAATAAGACTTCCTCTTATTGGGTTGATCTCCCCAAACAAACCCTTTTTGAATTTTTTGAATATCATCTAGGACACCCCTGGGAATAGGAGTAGTCGTCAAAGAATAAATAGGGAGAACTTGAATAACAGATTTAACAAGGGTGGATCTTCCAGCAAAAAAGAGATTTTTTGTTTTCCAACCAAAAAAGCCTACTAGAGACTTTATCCAAAAGATGTTGAAAGTCTCTCTTTCTAGGATTCTGTCCTAACAGAGGCACTCCCAGATAATTTCCAAAGACAACATTTGAGGAATGCTTCAGTATACCCAGACAATTTCACAAGGGCTCTTTTAGAATGTTCAACAACATTTTTGGAGAAGTAAATACGAGTTTTTTCCTTACTAATCTCTTGGCCAGACATATCACAAAAGATCTTCATGGTATCTTGAAGACAACATTTGAGGAATGGTTGCTTGGCCACATAAAAGGAGATCATCTGCAAACATTAAATGAGAAATGGGGGCATTCCTTCCCATCTTCAAAGGAATCCAAGAAAAAAAATCCACGGCTTCCATGATCAAATGTGACAACTTATCCATATCCATGACAAAAAGGTATGGAGATAATGAGTCCCCTTGGCGAAGCCCATGCTTACGAGCAAAAAAGGAGATCCATACCCATAACATTGGTCTGAACAAAACTCAGACAATGCATAAGAAAGTTGATCAAAATAGGGGGAAACCTTATTTCTTGAAGGATTTGACCAATAAAGGACCATCTCATCCTATCATAGGCCTTAGCAAGGTCAACTTTGAGAATCCAAACACTTCATCACAACACAGATCAATCCTAAGTAGCATACTTCAACATAGGAAACATGTGATGGTTATTGTTGTTGTTGTTATGTTAATGTTTTGCCCTTGGTTCGAACTTCACAAAGTCTCTCCAGTCTTTATTCTACTGTTGCACACCAGATCTTCTAAAGGAAATTCTTAGCTTCCCACTTGTGTAACTTCTAATTTAACTAGCATTCACTTTTTGATGTGCCCTCAGTGTGTGTGACAACATATGGAAAGTGAGATGCTATTAACCTTAGTCTTCTTATGTGCCTTCTATATGTGTAGTAGCATATGGAAGACATGATGGTGCTTTGTATCCCATTTTTATGCCAACTCTAGTCTTGATTCTGGTTAGCTTCTTAAGAATATCATTTTGATGTCTTCATTCTCAAAGTCCTAAATTACACCATTCAGATGTTGACTCTAGTACATCTTCATTCTAATGTTGTTTGCTCATTGTAACCTTCGATAAATTTTCTATGTAAAACCTTCTTGATTTCTTTGCAACATGGTAAGACTGAGGTCGTTAGAGGGAAACACTGATTTCATCAATAGATAGGCTTCTTTTAAATCTTCTGAAGCTTTTCACATGAAAGCATAGTTGAGACATTCATTCTAAGCTTATTCTAAACTCACCAAACACTGAGATCATTTCAAATTCACTTCTCTAGCTTAACTAGTCTTCAAAATATTGCACATATATTAAGTTGTTCGGACAAATCAGTGTCTGCAAATTTAGGCTCAATTTTTTCATTATTTAGGTTGTATCAGAATATGAGTTGTTCATGAAAGTTGAAGATCTTTATTCAAGCTTTCCATAGCCACCAAGAAAAGCTCAATTGCATTTTTTGAACTCCAGATACAATTTCCAGAATGAACTCATCCTGTTGATGAAATTTCATTTTGAGTGGGTTGCAACAATGTTGTTCTTCATGTCATGTTCATTATGCAGATCTTCATGTATGCACCATTCTTCTTGTCCTTTAGTTGTTGATTACTTCTCATGGGTTGAATTTTTTCTCTTCATCTAGTGAGCTTGTTGACTTCTTCATTGTAGTACACAACCAATGGCACTTTGAGCCTTCTTTTGAGCTTTCAAGCTTATCATCCTTTCTAAGTGACTCATGATAGCCTTGAGTTTACTTTAATTGGTGTTCTCCATAGAACTTGTATTTTTTAATACTCTTAAGAAAACTCATTAGTAAGCATAAACTCAGAAGGTTGATAATTTGTGTGCCAAAGTTTTTTCATAATTAAAACACAAAGGGTTTTGGACTCAACAATCTCCCCAATTTTTTGATGACAAACCTTTGAAAAAATATAAGTCTTTTGAGGTGTTTCTCAGCATATGGAAAATTATAATCTACTCCCCCTCAATATATGTACCCATTTCAATATTATTTCAAAGATATTCATTAAGCACAAGGAGCATATATGAAAACATTTTGTTTAGGCAAAAATATGAACTAATATAGCATATAAAGGAATAAGGCACAAACATATCATATTATATCAGATCATATCTTTTTTCTCTCCCCTTTTTGGCATCAATAAAAAAAAGGGATGTAAGAGTCAAGAGAATGTTAAATGACTCACTCCCTTTTTTAATAAATGGATAATCTGAGATCTTTGAATCTTAGGAGACTTGCTAAGAAAGGAAAGAATAACACAATCTAGGGGTTTGGACATGTATAAACAAAAGGTTTGTTACCTATGATCCCTAAGATTTATTTCCTCCTTTTTAAATACACTAAGCATAGTGCAGTGAATGAGTTTTCTCAAAATGAGAGATACTTAGTGCACATGAGCTTTTTCTTGTTAAGAATCACAAGGATTCCATCCTAGGAACATATTTTAGGAAGCACTTTTCTTGGATTATTCTAACCCAAGCGTTTGTAGGAAATAAAGGACATTTCCACATATGAGGCTTTGCATAAAGACCCTTCATGAAGGAGTGAGGAATGTGTGATCTAAGAATTTGTTAGCATCTCACAGTAGAGATAGAACAATGTTCACATCCTTATCAATAAACCCCCTCTCATTTTGAAGCAAGAGATAAGACATACTTATATTCTCCATATATGTTTTGAAGCCATAAGTGCAAGCTGAAAAACTTTGAATTTCATGCTTTTATGTTTCTTGATCACTCTCAGTGGAAAGTTTGACTTTCTCTTATTTTTTCTAGAAAAGTGTCTCTTTCTCTTAGTTTTTTAAGTTTCAGAAAATGTTTCTTTATTGGCTCGGTTTGAATAACATGTTTTCTGAACATATGAGCAAATGAGCATATATGGATATTTTGTTCTAGAGGTCATGTATAAGAATAGTTTCACATGCTATAAGTATATGTAAATAATCTTGAACAAAGTCAAGGATATAGGCAAGGTTGTCAGACTCGCGATTCTACGTAGAATCGTGGAGGCTCCGTAAACCCGATTCGTAGAATCGTAAAAGTTTACTCAAATAAAAAAAATATATTAATAATCTTTTATATAAAATCATAAGTAAATATTTCAACCCTAAAATAAATGAAAATAATAAACTTTAACAATAATTCAATAAACTAACATAGTCCACAATCCACACTCAATCTAACATAAATTCATACAATACAAAACATAAGTTCTTAAAATAAAAACACTTAAAAAAATAATTCAAATGTTCATCAATCCTCTAATAAAATCATCTCCAATATTGATGCAATCCTATCCCGTAAGGGCATTGGGTAGAAGACTCCAAGTAGATTGGGCTAGAGATCCAAGGGAAGGCCCTAGGGTTCTCATGAGCCTTAGGGTAGATTTCGAGCCCATGGGCTAAGTATGAGCCCACTTATCTTTGTAAATATTAGAATAAGTTTTTCCTTCGTTTGGGCCTTGTATTTTGGCCATTCTAGTATTATAGGGTTTTAGCCTTGTATTTCAGGGCATTTTGAGTAGTCTTTGTAGTAAGGAATTTTTTTTTGTATTTTCATGTTTTTTGTCATGGGGGTGAGCTTAGCTATTATAGGGGGTGTGTAGCTAAGCTCTAGCTTCTCATCTCAAGGAGGTAAGCTTAGCTATTAGAGAGGTATGTGTAGCTAAGCTCTAGCTTCTTTAGGAATCTTCTTAAGTAAGCTTCTCAAGGAGGTGAGCTTAGTTATGAGAGGGGTGTGTGTAGCTAAGCTCTAGCTTCTCAAGGAAGTTTTCTCTAAGAAGCTTCTCAAGGAAGTTTTCTCAAGAAAGCTTCTCAAGGAAGCTACCTAGTCTATAAATAGAAGCATGTGTAACACTTGTTGTAACTTTGATGAATGAGAGTCTTGTGAGACACAACTCAAAGTTCAACTTCTCTCCCTTTTTCTTCCTTCAATTTCGTGCTCCCCCCTTTCTCTTTCTCTCCCTCTTTCTTTTCCTCCATTGAAGCATCCTCTCCAAGCTTCTTATCCAAGGCTCATCTTGGTGGTGAAGCTCCTTCTTCCATGGCTTATTCCCTAGTGGATGGCGCCGCCTCTTACCTCTTCTCCTTTGTCTTCCGCTGCATCTCAAGGGTGGAAAATCACCATTAAAGGACCTCATTGAAGCTCAAAGATCCAGCCTCCATAGAAGCCCCACAAACAAGCTTCCATCAAATATCACCACCACCACCATCATCTTCATCTCCATCATCTTCAAGCTCTTCCTCAGTTGAGAAATGATCTCCCACATTGTCATTCAATACCAAATTGTCAATATCAAATGCATCCAAAGTTGGATCAGTTAAACTTCTTCCAACCAAGTCAATATTACTTCCGATACCACTTTCCCCTAAAGGTTGCTCTGGCTCAACTTAGAGATTGTCTTCATCAAATATATCATCTCCTTCTTCTGTTATCCACTCATCATCAGATTCCATATCTTCAAATGGAAGAGTAACCGTTTTTCTTGTGTGTCTACTTTTGAGCTTCAAGTTGTACATGACATAAACTAAATCATTCATTTTCTTTTGATGCAAACGATTTCTCCTTTTTGTATGAACCTATAAATAATAAAAAGTCAAAGTTTATAACTTAACTAAAGTCTAGAGTGTAAACTAAACAAAAAAAAATATTAAGAAACATAAATAAAGTCATGAAGTTCAATTACCATTTCAAATGAGCTCCAATTACGCTCACATCCAGAAGAACTACAAGTTAAGCTCAAAACACGAATGGCAAACCACTTTAATTCTGGACATCCATCCCCGAACATTTCCCACCATTCTGCAGGTGGCATAGTCTTCCTAGAGTTTATTGCATTCTCCATAGAAAAAAGACCTTTGGCAAAATGAAATTCAAGAAGCTGCCCATTAATTTAGTTCCTTACCCCAACATCCTTTACCAATCTCATCATACAAATAAACAATCCTTCTTTCACTTCTCCGTTATCTTTTTTAAAATCATCTTCAAAATGCAATTGAGGATTAAGATAATATGCAGCTGCATGCAAAGGCCTATAAAGTTGGTTCTCCCACCTTTTATCAATAATTTCCCAAACAGGTTCATAACTACACAGATAAATAAAATAAAATATATTTAGAATTAGGCATAGTCACTTAGATAAATAAAGTAAATTATATTTTTAGTTGAAAAAACTTACTTTTTCTTCACATTATTGAAGTTACTTTTAATCCTTTCATTTGCATGATCCATCTCAACATATATGAAACCCATGGCGGGTTGTTGATCAGAATCCACCGATCGAAGGACTACCATAAGAGGGGTAGCAGCTTTGAGGCATATGGATACATTCTTCCAAAATCTATTATCCAAAACTGAATCTTCTACTTTTCTCCCCTCCTGTGTAGTTCCAAACTTACTTTTTTTCCACTCCTCAGAACTGAACAACCTCATCAAAGATGCTTTCATTTCATGGAGACAAGCTAAAGTCAAGTAAGCAGTTGCAAATCTAGTCATACCTGGTCTAACCAAGTCCCTACCATTTGTGTACTTCTTGAGCATGCTAATAAGCATTGTTCTACCATATATATAAGTTGTTATCTTTCTTCCCTTCTTTATAGTAACTTCATGAACCTTCAAATGTTTCTCCAAGTCCTCAAGTATCAGATCAATGCAATGGGCAGCACATGGAGTCCAATACATATGCGGCCGAGTATGCATAAAAAATTCTCCTGCTACTTTGAAATTCACAACATTATCAGTAATCACTTGAACTACATTCTCTTCTCCAACAAATTTGACAACATCATCTAACATCTTAAAATCTTTGTTAGTTGTTTTTGAGATGTCAGAAGTGTCTAAGGAATACAGAAATACTGTTCCTTTTGGACTGTTCACCAAAAAATTACAAATTGAATGCCTTTTTTTATCTGTCCACCCATCAAACATTATTGAACAACCAGTTCTCTTCCACTCATCCCTAAACTCTTGCAAACTATCATTAATTTTCTGCACTGCTTGTTTCAATAGCTTCTCTCTAACATCATGATAAGATGGAGGTCAATAGCTAGGTTCGTATTTCCTGATCATCTCACACATCTTTAAAAATGCAGGATTTTTTATAGCATTGAATGGAATGGCACTTGTGTAAAAAAAATTCAGCAACTTGAGCATCAATTAAAGGTTTCTCTTTTTTTTTCATCAATTGATTCAAAGTTGCTTGAACATTACTACTTCCACTACTTGCACTACCTTCTTTTCCTTTTTGGACCAAAACCCCTTTGTCCTTGTAAGTTGGTTGCCTCTTCCGCCCCCTCAGCACTTTCTTCATCTTCATCAATACTATTCAATCTCCTTTTCTTTTCTTTTGTTGCTTTAGATTCAACAACAATTTTCATCATTAGCAATTTGATCTCATCCGTCACTGTAGCACAAGGCTCAGAATCTTCTCTAGTCCCAGCAAGATGACGCTTGAATCTAAAAACTCCACCACTCACAATCTTTGAACAATACTTGCATTTGACTTTCTTACCACTGCCATCAACATCAATCCCATATTTCCACCCAATATCAGTCCTATTCCCAGGGGCATTTTTGTATTACATCTAGCAACCGAAGAAGAGCCACTCGCAGTTGTATCTCCACCACTTGAATTGGATCCACTTCCACTCATTATAACAAACTAATAACAAAGAACTAAACAAACAAAGGTTATTTATGATATATGATACTAAACAGAAAACAATATTCAGTCAAAGAATGGCAAAACAAAAAGGCTTCTACCTTAAAGTGGTACAGAAAAAACATGCTTATAAACTTATAAACATATAAACATTGACTTATAAACTTATAAACCTAAGGGGAAATGGAAACTAGAAAAGGAAGCAAGCTCCCCCACAACCGCCAATTTAATATAATTGGCTGTTTGATGCTTTTGATTTTCAAATTTCAGGTCATGGTTTCATTCAGAAGTTGGAAAATGGAAACTAGAAAAGGAAGCAAGCTCGTATATAAAAAATAATTAGACTTCAAAATTGCCAAAGTGTGTTCCAGCTTCTATTGTATATTTGTATTGAATGAAAATAAAAATAAAAATACAAGTGTGTTCCAGCTTGTATTGAAATACAAGTGTGTTCAAAATTGCCAAAATTCAATTAGACTTCAAAATTGCCAAAGTGTGTTCCAACTTCAAAATTGCCAAAGTTGACAACTAGTCCATGTTTCTTGTGCAGAAAAAACATGCTTACAGGCTTCTATTGCAAAATAACAACACAACAACAATAAAATTGAATTTAAAGCATGAATTCAAACACAAAATCAATCCCAAAGGCACATGCAAATAAATTCCTGCACTTATCTAGTCAATGATCATGAGCTATGCTTAAATTTTAAAATAAAATAATAAAACTCTTCATTCAGAATATAATAACTCAAAGATAATCACCTACAATTCTGCTACAAGCAAAGCAATGAGCTCAAAAAATGCGGCTGGGAGCAATGGAGCTGAATAGCATATTATCACTTCGTGTGTATCTCTTTTCTACTGAGACTATTCAGCACTGAAAATATTACACACTCTTCTCATTGAGATTTCTTGTGTTGAATAGCATATTATCAAATCATTTTATTAATTCCTCGGATACAATGGCAAAGTTTACACCATTTCAATTCAATCCTTTAGTAAGAACAATAAATACTTCTCCCACCCCCACCCCAACTCTCCTATCCTTCAACGTGTAAATATGCAACACAAAGCTTTACCCGAGTCCAGGTAACATGGCTTTCATCTATTTACGGGTCAGAATACAGAAATGGGAAAAAATGAAAATCCAAATTGCTCGTATCAGGCCAAAGCAAAAGTGAAAAATGAAAAATGGCACTTCTTATTTACAATTGCCCATCAATCTCTTTCTCTTAAGGTCCCTTACATACCTTTCAGCTGGGGTAATCAGAGAGAGTTATTTGCAATTGGGAATTTTTAGGCTCAACTGAATACTGTCTGATGAAAGCCCTTCTCCACCTAATCTCAAATGCCTTCTGAATATTAGGGTAGTCATCTCCTTTACTAAGAAATCTATCAAACCAATTCAACAACACAGACTGTTGTTGGAGTAAAGGAAGTGTCAATATAGTTTGACTTAGTCCATCCTCAACCAATTTCCTAGCAGCATTTCAACTGCACAATGTTGAAGTGATAATATGCTATCATCATTCAGAACATAAAAACTCTTCATTTTGAACATGATGTTGCTAGTAATGGAGCTGCCTTCGGCAAAGCAACGAGCTCAAAAAATGATGTTGGGAGCAGTAAGGGGAGATTTAGAAGAGGAAAGGGAACTTTTCGAAGCAGCATGTCCAGCAAAATGAATGATGATAGTCACACAAAAATAATTAAAATCAAATGCATCTAAGCAGTGGAAGATGCACAATTAAAATCAAATCACACAGAGGAGAGTTAGGTCATGAAAGGAGAGGACTCAGAGGAGAAATTACCTTATCATCATGACGTGAAGCAAAGCTTGGAGCGCAAGTGAGGACCAGCGAGGCAGCGATGGTCGACGGCGACAGAGGACGGAGGACCGTGACTGAGGGCTAGCGATGACGATGCAAGTGAACAGCGATGAGTAGCAGCTTCAGCACATCACAGCCACGGAGTTGCGACTCGTGAGTAAGGGAGTAGCTCTGCTTCAACACGACACCGTTTCGAAAATTTCGTGAACTCGTGGACTCGTTGCAAACTCGCGAGTCTACCTAAACTCGCTTGAGTCTGTGCTAAATCGGATGAGTCTACTCCAATTTCAATTCTACTTCTGATTCAAGTTGTCGACCCTTGGTGGAATCGTAAAATCATACGATTTCACGAGTTAAAGCGCGATTTTAACAACCATGGATATAGGCCAGTTCTACCACATGCACATTATATTCTAGATTATTTCAAACTCAAATGATAGACATGAAAAACACCAATGGAGCATCTTAATGCAATCTTATATGATATGGTCAAATATCCAAAACAAAGTGTTGGTTCAGAATATATGCACACAAGTCATAGAGAGAGACTTTGGGACCAAAACATGTGATGTGCACATCTAAGAGATTTTTCCTATATGCATACAAGTCATAGAAAGTTTTAGAGGAAAATATTTCTTTTAAAAACCTTTTCAAGTTTAAAAGATATGTAGATATAGCATTTAAAACCCATATGACAACAACAAAAACAAGTAATGTAGAATCTCAATTTGCATCAAAGTTGCCAATCTTGCCATGAATGGTCCACACACAATGTAAGGCTTGGTTAGTTCTATTTAAAAAGGATTTCAAGCTTTTGATATACTTTCACAAACAAGTTTGAAAACGAGTAACTTGAAAAACATGTCATCACTTGTATGTTTGTAAACCAATTTTTCTTTTTCCAGATAGAATATTAGTATAAGAAAGAATAGAATCAAGGGTTATGAGTATGCAACAAATAAAAAAAAAAACCCTTGAAGTATGCTTTTGACATAAATAAGTCTTGAAATCCAAAGGAGTTTTAGTTGCTCAAGGAGAATGATCTCACCAAATAGTTTTCAAAACCCTTTCTTCCTTTTAGGCCAAAAACAAGCTATATGATTATGCACTTTTAGAATCAAGTTAAAATAACATATTCAAATACAAGCAAATCAGAATATTTAGCAATTAGAGAAGCATCATATTTATCAAAAGATAAACTATATTGAGCACCCAATCCTCATCAAGCAAGTAAATTTTCAAGAGATGTTAAGTTTGCAGGGTATCTTATTGAGTATTGATCTTATCCATACCATTTATGAGCAATAGACTATAACTAATTTATGTTAAGCTTCTGAAGTTCAGGTGTGAGTTCATAACCTTCTTGTAGAATCTCTATGAGCCTATGCAACTTCCAACCATGCTTTTATATTAAAAATCATTGTCAATGTCTATAACAATGATTCCCTTTCTCACCCACATCTGTTTCAACCTTGACTCCAAGGCCTTAAAGCCAATCTTTCTTCCCAAAAGCTTTAAATCAATGTACTCTTCCATGGTCTATGTAATTCATTTCTTCTTCTTCTTTGAATGAATAAAGGATGGGCAATCATATTATCCCAACGTCCTTTCCTCTGCTCAAATATTTGTACTCTCCATATCTAATTCCTCTTCTTCATTTGTGTCAAATCACACTCCTTTGATGAGTGAAGACTAAAATCTGAGTTGTTTCCCCCCAAAAAAGTGTCCTTATACAGGGTTGGTTCCTCCAATGGAACACCACCCTCTGCCTCATCCATCAGATCAAGATAGGAAATGGGCTGCAAAGACTCCTCTGAAAGGGGTTGATTATCCCCTTTAATCTCTTTTTTACTATGGTCAATAAGGTCCTTCTTCTTCGCCAAGACCTACCAAGTAGTGCTCTTTTGAAATTTTTATCAGAATATACAAAAATAAATTACCAAAATATACAACCCCTCCCATTGTTTACCCCAATATACAACTTTACTATTCACAGTGTAAGTTCGGGTTGGGGAGACCCGAATTTACACTGTGATTTTTAAAAAAATTTGCAATTTTGTGTTGAAAATTCGGGTCCCCCAAACCCGAATTCTCAACATGTTTTTTTTTAAAAAAAATATCTAAATTTGTTTTAGAAATATAAAGATAAAGGAAAATGATAAAATTGGAGAAAATTATTGTATAATTTTTTAGTTACGATGTATGTATTTTTAGCTAAATTTATGTGTCATTGACAGTTTTGTTTTGTTGTGTACGTTAATTAAAAAATGAGAAAATTAGTTAGTAGTATTAAAACAAATTAAAAAATATAGTGAATAAATAATTGATACATCTTTCTTGTATATTAGACAAAATTAAAAAGTGTGATAACTGAGATAATAGACGAGAATAATGAAACATACTAAAAAGTACAATTGCAATTCAAATATGATGAAACTAACGATACTCTAAAAGATGTTGTACTTGAGCCATGTCTTCTTCCATTTCAGTTACTGGTTTGTTAAAAATAACTAAAATTTCTATTGGGTAAAATCGTTTCCAATAGTTGGATTGTATTAACACCTGTAGCACGTCTTCGTCATTTTTCAATTTTGTTATTTCATATTCAATTAAATTTTCTGAATACTCGACATGACTTGGTTGTTGAAAGAATAATCGCCTTATCACCTGTGATTCATGAATTCCATAAGGGGGAACCCCCATAGGTGCAACTTGCTTGATTAAATCCTTGAGTTTGTCCATGCTACATCTTGAAGGAATGTCAAATTTTATTGGATTTGTTCTAGTGAAGGAGTAACCCAAACCCCCCCTTTGGCGTGGTATGTTCCACTTCCCGTTGTAATACAGAATTGCAACATGAGTAGGAGTGATAGTGGATTGAAGCTGGTTAAGTATACCATCCGGTGTTCTATTGATGGTACATAATAATTCTATATGGCCAACACACGAGTATTACTCATTGCACATTAACATTAAGTAAACACCATCATCATTTTTCAATTGTAGATATTGAAAAAAATATTACTGACCTACATTTATGAATGACTGTCGGTAGTAGATTTCATTCACTAATTGATCATTGGTTAGCTGAAAGGTATTGTGCATTATACTCTTGAGTGTCTCAAAAGGACAACCATTAGGCACTCGCATTGGTGTTGGAGTGGGACTTTGAAAATAAACACCAGTTTGGTTGTGAGTGATTGATTCATTTGGAAAATGAAGGCTAATCTCGAGTTAGCAATGGTTTGGCTGCTTTTTTCTTCCAAGAATACCATAGTATTAAGATTGAATTTGGTTTGTGAAGGTATGTTGTGTGAAATTGTGCGGTTGTATTGAGGGTGTTTAGCGTTATTTATAGTCGTATGAGCATTTTGCCCCGTTGATGTGTATTGGAATCTCATAAGGTTAGAATTGTGTTCCTGCTAAAGGCTTATCTAGAATCCAATGTTGATTTTTCCCTGGTAACTGATGCAGCAGACGTCCATTATAATTTTTAGAGTGAAAAAAGAGATTCTAAGTTATGTTACCATACCACCTACTGCAGTAGAAATGGGTAAACTGGAAATTGTTAACTAAAAAAACCTCTAATTTATTTCATTACGTAAAGTGATGAATGAACACGGACATAAGACACTACATGAAAACCTCATAGCAGAAACAACTAAGACATGAATCATCCCCAAATTACCAATCCCGTTTGAATATTGTTTCATGGGTTGGAGACATGTTACTTCCTTCAGGCCCAGAAGAGGAGTCAGTATCATTATCATGGTTTTTGACCCAACAACTCTCGTATTCATCTAATAGGTCCTCAAGATTGGAGGTTGAGTTATGTTGGTTGCTTGGTGGGTTATTATTGTCACAGATTATGGAAAATAACTCCACAAATGGTGGTAGTGGGTTGTTGTAAAAAATGTTGAACATTTGTCGAACATCAGCATCATCTCACAAAATAAAAGATGTGTACATATAACATTGTCCTGACTCAAATATGGGGCACCAAAAGTAGAGATGTTGAATATGTTACTGTGGTTCAATGTTTAATTTTTGGTGAACAAGTTCAAGCAATTGTGTAAAGGTCATGGCCTTGTTGACCATGAAAATTTTTGTGTTGTTACTAACTAATGTGGTGCCCTCATTAATGTTGCAAATTTGGTCGTTGTAGTAAACACAAACATATGCAGTTGGGTGACACATTGTGGTTTGGGTTGAGATGAATATTTGTAAGTTCTATGAGTGTCTTTAGCTGTAGTGGTATTTATAGAATTTGCTTCAAGTTGGGTGAGTCACTAATTAACTGTACATTTAGATGAACTGATAAATGAGCACTTAAGCATAATTGCAAGGGTCTAAATTATTGTTTTTTTTTAATTTTGTGCTCCAATTTTGAGGTGGTTGTCCATGGAACTGGTGCATGATATATTTGTTTTTGGATTCTTTGACGTTCAAACTATGGAAAAAATGTGTCACGGATATCATTAATGTGTTGGACATAAATTAAAAATAAATGTAAAACATGGGCACTTAAGCATAGTTGCAAGGGTCCAAATCATAGTTTATTTATTTATTTTGTGCTCCTATTTTGAGGTGGTTGTCCATGGAACTGGTGCACGATATACTTTTTTTTTTGGATTCTTTGACTTTCAAACTATGGAAAAAATGTGTCACGAATATTATAAATGTGTTTGGACATAAATTAAAAAAAATGCAAAACATAGGTAGTTATGCATAGTTGCAAGGGTCCAAATTATAGTTTTTTTTTATATTGTGCTCCTATTTTGATGTGGTTGTCCATGGAACTGGTGCATGATATTTTTTTTTGGATTCTTTGACGTTCAAACTACAGAAAAAATGTGTCACGAATATTATAAATGTGTTTGGACATAACTTAAAAAAATGCAGAACATGGATGCTTAAGCTTAATAGGGATTTTGTCTGTTTCATGTAGCATTCATTGTTCAATGACATGCACTGATAATGTGCGGAGACTCACAATAATAAAAAAGCACTTTTAATCAATCACATAGGATTTGTTGGTTGTGTGCAGTTGTTCACTATGCGGTCGCATGCAATGATACTTGGCATGCGAGACTGTCTTACACATGGCTTTTGTCTGAATGTGAGGCCTCGAGATTCCAAAGGCCATAAAATAAACAATGATATTGTCATGCCTCGTGATTCCAATTGCCATTAAAATGATAGCCTTACTATAACGCCTCAAGATTCCAAAACCCCTCTACATGACTGTCTTATTGTCATGCCTCTAGCTTCCAAAGCATGCCTACCTCTATATTTAACTACATGATATCACCTTATTGTTTGCACAGTTACATTAAAGTGTTAGTGAGCCAGAAAAGAATGCATGAAAAATGACTTCAGCCCCAATTTATGTGTTCGTTTATGTCAATGGTGAGATCACCCGCAGTTCAACTGGAAACATAATTTTCACCAATGACAACACAAGATCGATGTTGTTGTAACCAGTGTAATACAATCATGAATTACAGATGTCGATGTTTCTTCCACAATTACTTCAATTTGATATCGTTGTCCTATACATGAAATTAATGGACATGTTGAGTATACAACATGTCCAATTACTGATGAAGAAGATGTTTGGTGCATGTTTAATACATTCGCAAACATGTGAAGTGTAATATGTATGGAACTTAGAGTTGAAGCTCATACTTCACGACCACTGTCTCACGCTAATGACCTAATTTGGATGGAGATGGAGAAAAATTTGAATAGTTCCATGAAATTAGAATAAACTATTTAACATATGTTGTTGTATTGCTTTTAATTACTTGTTAGTTTTTATTATGTATTTGGCGTTTGTTTGATGTGTTTGTACGATGTTGTTCAGTTGTCATTTTCGTTTGTCATGAGGGTACTCAATTAAATTGTAAAATTAGAGGAGCATGAAGATAATGTAATTTGAAAAGTTCAACATAAGTTAATTGCAGAATGATATTTTCATCATACAACAAATTTTACTACTTAATCCCCATAATGGTGTCCTGTTCCACATGGAGGGCATCTCCTGTTACGTTCTGGATTTCAACGTGGGCGTTCATCTGGTAAGTCATGCAGTGATGGATTATTCTCTTGTACATCTTGGCTAAACATCAAATTGAAACTTGGTTCCACTTTGTTCTATAGGCTATGCATGTATTCACGAGCTGATGTTGGCGTGCCACAATCAGTTCCAAAAACATTGCTTAGGAAATCATTCACGACACTGTTCACTACTGTTCACTTATTGTTCTTTGTATTGTTCACTTTACTGTTCATGTCGGGAATCCTACAGTGATACTGCAAGCATCAGAACACTGTTCATGTCACTATTTTTTTTTGGGAAAAATGTAAATTATATTAAACCCAAAATGATACAACAATAAACGGGACATACCCCGCAGCTAGAGAAAATCAAAAGCCTCCCTAATACAAGAAGGCCTATATCAAGATGCTAAAACAAATGCAACAGGTGTGCTTGTCTATACATAAGAAACTTAATCTTGCTAATAACCTCTATTACAGAAAATTGATAATCTTCAAAAATCAGCTTGTTCCTAGACAGCCAGATGCAGTAGATTGTAATTGCTATAGTCAGACAACGTAATTTTCCTTGAACACCTGAATTCATGTCACTATTAACGTCACTATGCGTGTCAGGAATCCTGCAGAGAACACTGTTCATGTCACTGTTCGCTTTAGAACACTGTTCACGTCACTGTACGTGCCAGGAATCCTTCAAACACATTGTTCATGTCACTGTACGCGTCAGAACACTGTTCACATAACTATTCATGTCACTGTGCACGTCAGAACATTGTCCACGTACTGTTCATGTTACTGTAGATCAATTTTTTATCGTAAAAACTATCGATGCTCTGTTCACGGCACTGTTCATGCAATTTCAACTGCAAAAGTTTTCGGTGCACTGTTCATGACCCTGTGGACACAATTTAGACTGTTAAAATTGTTGGTTTGATGACAACCGTTGGATCTATCTCTAGCCACGACACTATAAATAGGTCTCCAAACATATTCTTCTACACACAGAAAACACTTCACAATAGAAGTTCCAAATCACTCTTAGTCTCAAAACCAAATCACTCACAGCCTCCAAACCAAATCATTCTCAGTCTCCAAACCAAATCACTCTCAGTCTCCAAACCAAATCACTCTCAGTCACCATGGCAAGCAGAAACAAAAATGTCCTTGTCATAGTCTACTACGATGCCTATGTAGCCTATTGTGACAAGGGCATTGAGTTTAAGGGCGGAAACAATGTACTTGTTTCAATGAGGAGAGGCATGACCTTCAATGTCTTGAAAACAAAAATCCAATGTAAGATGAGCCTAAACTTAGGCCAAACCATAACCGTAGTCATTTATTGATACCCCATTTCTGCTGAGTCTAGCATGTTCAATTACCAGGCTGTTACCATCAGTGACAGTGAGGATATTGATGGCATGTTCAATGTCTATAACTGACATCAATGCTAAAGTGGCTTTTAGTTACTCATACAATACGAACAATAACCTTTTTCTATCACCAATGTCGAAACAACCGTTCAATCACCACAAATTCATGAAACACCATACACTGACTACCATACTCAAACCTACCATGAAGGCCCATCCTCTTACACACCAATCCCATACATAACCACAAATGATTATTACGTCCCTCATTTTGAACCCATCGAATTTGATACCCACATTACTTCATACACACAACTGCTTGGTGGATCGTCAAACTACTGTGAGATGAATCCCCAACTAAATGTGCCCTCCCAACTAAATGCTGACCCAACTACTGATATCCATGTTGCTCAGTCTGAAAGCAATGAAATGTCACATGACTATTGTTCCATCGGCTCCACTTGTTATTGTGAATACAAAATCTTATCAGCAAGTGTACCGAGTCGTGCAAGTAATAATAAAATGGTAAGAAACCAAGTATCAAACTCAGGGAACTTGTTTCATTTAGTGAAGTGTCATTCAATAAGCAGGCATTTGTATAAAGAAACAATAATCATGAATAAACTCTGGTGTTTTCTATTTTAATTGCTAATTATAGAAAATATGAGCAAGTAGGTGTTAAAACAAATAATTAAAAGCGTTGGGTCCTCCTACTGAGGTACTTGATGCAATTAAGTGTTTGTCTCTATTCAAAGATGTTCATGTGTTCTATGCTGAGGGAAAAAACTCCAAACCATGATTTCTCGCATGAATGGACTAATCCTATTTAAACCTCACTCTCGGATGTCTCGTCGAACTTAGCCTAAATGGATTCCATTATGATTACAACATACTAAAACTAAATTACCGCACTTCGTGTCGAGACATACGATAACCTAGCCCGTTCTATCCAATTCTAAGGATGCAATACATTTTCCAATGCTAAAGCTCCTAACTTTACATACAAATGGGTGATCAAGCCACAAGCATGTAGAAATTAAGCACAGATAGAAACATTGAACATACAAAACAACTTTAAATAGATAGGATAAGAATTTAAATCAACTTCTCAGCAGAATTCCCCAACAAAGGGGTTTAGCCTTCCATCACAAGGCAACACCTTTCACAAGCAAGAAGTGGGTTATCAGAGAAAATAACATATTACACAGTGGTTGGGATGTGATGTAAGCTCCATTGGAGCTTGTAGGCCTAGGATCTTCTTCATCAATGGATTCCTTTGCTTCTTGGAAGATGAATGGCAGCAGAATGGAGAAGGAAGAGAGAGAGGAGATGCCACTTCAAGGAGAAGATGAGTCTAGAAGAAGCTCACCACCATAGGAGGCCATGGATAAGAGCTTGGAGGAAGAAAGAGATGAATGAAGGGAGAGGAAGAGAAGACCACAAAATTTTGTGCTCTAAAAGAGCTCTAAAATCTGAAGTTTAATTTTCAAATGATCAAAGTTGAAAAAATGCACACACATGGCCTCTATTTATAGCCTAAGTGTCACACAAAATTGGAGGGAAATTTGAATTTCTATTCAAATTTCACTTGAATTTGAAATTGAATTTGTGGAGCCAAATTTTGGAGCCAAAATTTCACTAATTATGATTAGTGAATTTTAGCTATGGTTCAGCCCACTAATCCAAGATCAAGTCCAAGATTCTCCACTAAGTGTGCTTAGGTGTCATGAGGCATGTAAAGCATGAAAGACATGCACAAAATGTGACTATATGATGTGGCAATGAGGTGTAGCAAGTAAATGCTCACCTCCCCCTCTAAAATTTAATTGGATTGGGCTTCTCCCAATTCAATTAAATTTATTTCCAGTCACACACATCAAATATTCACTTAATGCATGTAAAATTACAAAACTACCCCTAATACAAAAACTAGTCTAGGTGCCCTAAAATACAAGGGCTCAAAAATCCTACATTTATAGGGTACCTTACCTATATTATGGAGCCCTAAATACAAGGCCCAAAATAATGAAACCTTAATCTAATATGTACAAAGATAAGCGGGCTCATATTTAGCCCATGGGTCCGAAATCTACCCTAAGGCTCATGAGAATCCTAAGGCTTTCTCTTGCATCTCTAGCCCAATCTTCTTGGAGTCTTCTATCCAATGCCCTTGCGGGGTAGGATTGCATCATTTCCTCCCCCTTGAAAAGGATTTGACCTCAAATCCCGAAGTTTTTAAAACTCTAGGCTTTTTTCCTCAACACTTGTAAAAAGAACAAAAACATATGTATTAGTGGTGTTTGGTATGTTGAAGTAAGGTAAGGTCTGAAAACCCGTTTCCTGGGCATCTTCCCATGAAGGAACATGGTTCCTCACCAACTCAATGAATGATGCGACAAGTATAGAAAAATATGGGACAAACCTTTTGTAAAAATTTGTTAAGTCATGGAAGCCCCAAATTTTTCTTATACTTGGTGGAGTGGACCACTCAGGAATGATCTTTATTCTCTTAGGGTTCATGGGAACCCCTTGATCACTATTTAAAAAATTAAGAAAAGTAATGCAATATAACATACATTTTTCTGTATTTTCATGTTGATTATTCCTACCAAAAAGTATGACAAACCTAAGGTGTCCCATATAAGTACCTAAGTTTGTATTGAAACTAAAAATAAGAACAAACTTACCTAATAAGTCCCTATGTACCCAAATCATGAAGATGCTGGGTGCATGAGTGATTTTACAAAAGAGGGTTGCACCACTCAAAATATTCATCATACCACCTATTTTAGGGATTTGATTCCTAATAATACCTATTTTGGGCACCAACAAAGCACAAGGATTTAAGCTCTTGCGAACCAAACCCTCATCCAACAACTCCTTTACTTGAGGAATAAACTCAAGCCTAAGAGGTGTGGCAATGCTAACAAGTGTCTTTTTACAAAGGGGAAAATGTGGAGGTTATCTAAGAGGGTAATTTTATTTAATATTTGTCTTTATTTCAAAATGACTTTCCTTCTCAGCTAACCTCTTGGAGGAGACATTTACCTCCTTACACTCCTCCTTAACCATTAAAGGTTGTCCTTCTTCTTGGGGGTAGATTTCTTCACTAGATTCTTCCCCTTTTGCTTCTTCACTTTCACTAGAAGAAGGTGAAGTAGTAACCTCATCTTGACTACTATAAATGTCTGGGCCCCTCATAATCATGGTTTTCTAGGTGGGACATTGAGAAGTAATGTGTTTCCTTCCAAGACATTTAAAGCACTTCATGGAGCTAGTCTTCTCTTGCATACTAGCCTTAAGGGGTTGTTTTTCTATTGTCTTCCCCTTATCATCTTTGGGCTTAGAAGGTGTCACCCCTAAGATGCCTTGACCTTGGTCTTTCTTTGGATAAGAGTGAGAGCCATAAAATTTTGGAGTAGACTTCCTTTTAAGTTGTTGATCTACCCTTATTTCCCAATCTAAGTTAGCCTCTACATTGTCCATCCCATGGAAGTATGAGAGGTTAATGTTAGCCTCTTGAGGCTTTCTTTCCTTTTCTCTCCCATGGGAGTGAGGTCTAAGATGTGACCTATGCCTTCCTTCATAATAGTCATGAAGTTCTTCACTTAGGCTCTTGCAAGAGTTATGATTACTAGAGGAGGCATGTTTTTCTTTTCTTAACTCTTTTAGTATTTTCCTTCTTTCTTCTTCCCTTATTTTCTCTTTTTCATCTTGACTTATTTCTTCCACTCTTTTTTTTCCTTTTTCTTTTCTCTCTTGTTTTTCTTTCCACAACTTAAGGGATCTCAACTCATCTAATATCTTATACAAGGGGTCCTTAGGAGTAGAACCCTCACCATTAACACTAGATGAAGAATGAAGACTCATGTTGGTTTCTAAGTTGTGGTTCTTTCTTGTTGAGGGTTTGAAAACAAAAGGTAAAAGAAACTATGGTTGAAACTATCCAAAATAAACACTAAAATAGGTGTTAAAGATAAGGTAAAAACTATTTGGTAAAAGACAAGCTATCTAGGAGGTTTGACAATGGAGGGTAAAGGAAATAAACTATGAAAGTAAGCAAGAAATTAAAGTGCAAGAAATGCAAACTAGGCGGATCCTAAGAGTGTTTGGATGACCTCATTTAAGGTTCCTAACAAAACACTCACTATCCTAAGGGAAAATTGCCTAAAATTATTACACACAAATGGAAGCAGGGTGACCTATTGGAGGCTCCCAACTTACTTCCAATGAAAGGCCTTTTTGTTACAAAATTTGAAAGCAAAGCAAATTGCCAATTACAAAATTACAAAAGAAAAGAGTCCTCAATTGTGGTGGCTATTCTCTTTTTGGTGTTTCACGCAATTTGGAGTGCTTCTTAGTCCAATAGCTCTTAAGGTGGTTGGCCCCTTGCTTCTTGACTCAAATTCTTCAAGGTATGGCATCAATCCTCCTTTCCAATTCCCTATATGACAACTCACAAGCAAGGAAACAAAGAGACAAGCAATAACCAAAGACAAAAAAAAAATGAAATGAAAGCTAAACCAATAGAGTTTTGACAAGACAAATTTTTAGGGATTTTTCAACAATTAAAGCAATGAAAAGCACATAAAAGCAAGCTAGGACTCAAAGAGAAACTTAGAATGGCTCTAGAGTAGAGTAAAAAAACCAAAATAAAAAGACTCAAGAAACCTCTAGTTTTGGAACTTTTATTTTTCACACTAATTTTCAATTAAAATTTCAGAACTAGGATTGGTATAAAATAGGCACCAATTATAGAACAAATTTTGAGCCAAAACAACAAGCACACTTCCCTTTCACTTTTTTTTTCCTGGACACTGATTTTCTCCCAACTTGTGTGATTTTTCTTATTTTTTCCTTTAATCAAAATAGCTTGGTTATTTTTCCATAATTTTGTTCCAGATGTCTAGAAAAGTTAGTAAAAATTTCAGCTCAAAACACGTAGTGACCAATTCCCAGTAATTTATACAAGTTCGTATGTTCAAGCTGCCAGCACTAGCGATTTCAACCTAGAAATCAAGAGTAGTGTTTATGTTGCTTAAGGCTTAGATAGTTACAATTTGTGTTTGCTTATGCTCAATTATCTTGAATAAAACAATTCAAGAGAGCTTAAGACTTATTTTGATTCACAAATCCAGCCACAACTCAGTTTCATCATAGGCATCATGTAGGAAACTTATAAAACAAAAAAAAGAGTTAACAACAAGACTACTTCTAGGAATTGATTTAGAACATGTTATGAACTAAATAACATGCATGAATTAGACTCAAAATTCAAAAGATAGGCTAATAATGACAAGAATACATGAACAAATGTATCTATAATTCAATCAAAAAAATAAAAATTCAACACAAACTTAGAACATAATGTGACAATTACTATGACTAAACATGACTCTAAGACAACATGGATTAAGTGATTTACACTTAGATTTTTGTGTTTTTTTTTCTAATCAATATTTTGGAAGAAAATTTAGATCTAAAGCTTCAGAACAAGAATATTATGAATGAAAAATGATAGAACCTGAAATCAACACAAAAACATGATTCAAGAGTAGATCTACAAAATTTGAACCATAGAAATGCGAGAACAAGTATAGATCTAAGATTTAGTCGGTTTATTTTTTTTGAATCTACTTTAAACATCACCAAACCACAAGACAATGGAGGATATACATGGAGAATAAGATGAAGAACAAGGAATTACAGAGAATTCACCGAACAAAAAGATAGAGGAAGCAAAAGAACATCACCTAGATGAAGATGCTCTTGATCCCACATGATGTAAGCTCCATTGGAGTTTGTAGGCCTAGGATCTTCTTCATCAATGGATTCCTTTGCTTCTTGGAAGATGAATGGAAGTAGAATGGAGAAGGAAGAGAGAGAGGAGACGCCACTTCAAGGAGAAGATGAGTCTAGAAGAAGCTCACCACCATAGGAGGCCATGGATAAGAGCTTGGAGGAAGAAAGAGATGAATGAAGGGAGAGCAAGAGAAGACCACAAAATTTTGTGCTTTAAAAGAGCTTTGAAATCTGAAGTTTAATTTTCAAATGATCAAAGTTGAAAAAAATGCACACACATGGCCTCTATTTATAGCCTAAGTGTCACACAAAATTGGAGGGAAATTTGAATTTTTATTCAAATTTCACTTGAATTTGAAATTGAATTTGTGGAGCTAAATTTTGGAGCCAAAATTTCACTAATTATGATTAGTGAATTTTAGCTATGGTTCAGCCCACTAATCCAAGATCAAGTCCAAGATTCTCCACTAAGTGTGCTTAGGTGTCATGAGGCATGTAAAGCATGAAAGACATGCACAAAATGTGGCTATATGATGTGGCAATGGGGTGTAGCAAGTAAATGCTCACCTCTCCCTCTAAAATTTAATTGGATTGGGCTTCTTCCATTTCAATTAAATTTATTTCCAACCACACACATCAAATATTCACTTAATGCATGTGAAATTACAAAACTACTCCTAATACAAAAACTAGTCTAGGTGCCCTAAAATACAAGGGCTGAAAAAATCCTACATTTATATGGTACCTTACCTATATTATGGAGTCCTAAATACAAGGCCCAAAAATAATGAAACTTTAATCTAATATGTACAAAGATAAGTGGGCTCATACTTAGTCCATGGGGCCAAAATCTACCCTAAGGCTCATGAGAACCCTAAGGCTTTCTCTAGCATCTCTAGCCCAATCTTCTTGGAGTCTTCTATCCAATGCCCTTGCGGGGTAGGATTGCATTAGGATGTCTCCTCCACCTCTAGAAACCTAGAAATTACTCCTAAACCTAAGATCCTCTTAAAAGCTAAGGTTTTTGCTTCCTTGCTCTGCTTTGCACCTTTGTTCTTTGTTCTTCACACTCTCTATGCTCTACACTCCTTTTTTATTTTTTTATTTTCCACTTCAGGCTTTAAAAAGGGCTTTCTGTCATCGAAGGCACGCTTAGCACCATTTTCACGCTTAGCACAAGTAAGTGAACTTTGGCTTTGCAAGCCAGGCGCGCTAAGCGCCAGAAGAGACAAATGACTCGCTAGGCGAGCTGATAACGTGCTGAGCATGTGCTTGCATGGCAAATTCCCTTCAAGATTCCTCTTACTCGTTAAGCGGGCTGATGCCTTGCTTAGCGGATGATACTCGCTAAGCGCATGGGTCAGGCTTAGCGGGACACCAGTTGCAGCACCTTCCAATTTTTCTCCTTTTTACTTGAAATTGAAGTGAAATTTGCATTAATTCCATGTGGAGAGTATCTACTGAGCATAGTTTAAACTAAACAAGAAAATATTTACAATTCTACCAAAAGAACCATAATTTGGGGAAAATATATACATTTTATAAAACTTTTCTATACAAAAGTTAGTCGTAGATGATGACTAACAACTATCATGCTCAAAATGGGTTGTCGGATGAAGTAGTTGGTGACTTTAGTGACGACAAAGACAAAATTTTGGCAGACAACAAAAACAACGACGACAACAACAATAATGACATATAGTTCCTTTTCCAGCAAATATCAACTGAAAATGTCTATCGTCCATATCCAAATAGCATTGCTGTTGGTGACAACCAAGTGCCTGACAACCCCGACTATAGGCATTTTTTGGACCAACAACAATAATTTGATTCACACGATGACAAGTTGTATGATGGTCAGTGATTCCGTCAATTAGAGGACCTAAAATACGCCGTAAAAATGTGGCACATTAAGAACCATGTAACTTTCAAATGCAAGAGGTGTGCCAAGGATACATGGGTCTTATGTTGCCCAGCTGAAGGGTGCCAGTGGAAACTTAGAGTATCCAAAAGAAAAAATCTAAAAGTTTAGGAAATTAGAATGATAGAAGGGCCTCACACATGAATCATGCCAACCATTTCACAAGATCACAATAAGATGGATTCGAAACTTGTAGGCAAAAATATCCTTGCGATGGTTGAAGAAAACAAGCAACTAACCATTCCTACATTCATCGCATTCGTAAGACAAGAATTCAGATACACCATCACATATCGTAAAGCATGGCTAGCAAAACAATAGGCCCTCGAGCAGGTAATTGGGAAGATTCATACAACATACTTCCCAAATACCTACAAGCTTTGCAACTTTTTGTCCCTGGCACAATGTCAAGATTCAAACTATTCCTGCACTGGACGAGTCCAACCAACCAATCCTAAACAAGGTTATATTCCATCGACTTTTTTGGTCATTTAAGGCATGCATTGATGCGTGTGCATTTTGTAAACCCATTGTGAAAATCAATGGAACATGGCTATATGGAAGACACAAAGGGACACTATTAGTTACAGTTGCACAAGATGGCGCTAACAACATATTTCCATTGGCATTTGGTATTGTCGAGGGTGAAATAGCAGATGGGTGACACTTTTTTTTGCAAAACTTGAGAACACATGTGACACCATAATATGGTATATGCTTAATCTCTGACAGGCACGAGTTAATCAAAAGTGCATACAACTTGTCACATGTGGGTGGACAGCAGACAACTCGTCACATGTGTTTTGTATTCGGCACATAGGCCAAAACTACAAAAAATAGTTCAAAAATGAGGACGAAAGAAAAAACGTCTTAAGTATGGGTAAGATATTTTGTTTATATTCTAACGCACAATATTTAATTTTTTAACATTAAACTAACATTCAGATTTTCATTTTTTTTCAAACTACAGGGTAAGCCATGACTCAACCACAGTTTTTTCGCCATTACCGGGAGTTACAAGAAGACAACCTGCATGGCACAACATGGCTTGATCAAATACCAAGGGAGCAATGGACCTTGGCATGGGATGATGGAAAATGGTGGGAACACATGACCACTAATTTGGCAAAGTCACTAAATTTGGTGCTAAAAAAATTCTAAATTTTCCAATCACAGCCTTGGTCAGAGCCACGTATGACAAGTTAAACAAATATTTTGTTGACTGTGGGACTCAGGCTGATGCAATGATTGCCTCTGGAAAAGTTTACACACTTATTGCATCCAAATTCATCACCGAAGGAGAAACTAAGTCAAACACTCACTTCGTTTAACAGTTTGACAGCCAAAGATTTCAATTTCAAGTTGAGGAAAGAGTGAATACGAGAGAGAGACGTCGAATGGGGAAATTCACTGTCAGGTTGGATCAAAGAACATGTGATTGTGGGATACCTTAGGAGCTACACATGCCATGTGCACATGCCATTGCTGCATGTAAGCACATCAATATAGATTACTTGCAATATGTTAGTCTAATGTATACATTGGATTATGTGTCAAGTGTCTACAAAATCCCGTTAGCAGGCATACGTCATCATGATTACTGGCCACCATATGAAGGACCACAATTGTGTGTCAATCCAGCCATGAGGAGAAACAAAAAAGGTCGACCAAAATCTATAAGAATCCGAACAAATATGGACGAGAGAGAAAGAGGTCAACCAAAACAATGTTCCATCTGCAGGCTAGTTGGTCATTCGAAAAATAAGTGCCCCCACTATCCTGGAAGTTCAAGTCAAGCAAATTAATATTTTTTTCACTATCAATGTATTTCATTTCACATTATTCATAAATTAGTAAAACATTCTTCAACTGTATAATTTTCACTTCATAATATTTACATTGTAATATTTTTAACTAATTTTCTTTAACTTCATAATTTTCTCTAATTTTATCATTTTCCTTTATCTATATATATTTCTAATTTTTTTTTAAAAAAAAACCATGTTAAGAATTCAAGTTTGGGGGATCCGAATTCTGAACAGAAAATTGCAAATTTTTTAAAAATCACAATATAAATTTGGGTCCCCCCCACTCGAATTTACATTGTGAATAGTAAAGTTGTATATTAGGGTAAATAATGAGAAGGATTGTATATTTTGGTAATTTTCTTTTTTGTATAGTGTGGAAAAATTTTCGTGCTCTTTTTGTCACCACTCATAACCCTAGCAGCGCGCTAATTTTTCGCTTGTATGGAGATACTGAGCTTATCAAATTTCTACCTTCATTCCTTTAGAATTTTTTATTTTTGGAAAACTAGTTTTAGACTTAGAGACGTTAGGCTCTTCTTCTCCAGAAGTATAATCGGACCAACTAACTATTGAATATATTTCGGAATCAGTAGAAACTGTTTCATCTATAGGAATAAGGTTCACCCTACAACTTTTAATCAATTCTGCTTCACTTGTAAACAAATTGGTTTTAGTTGGACAATCTCTCGAGTAATGTCCTGGTTGGTGGCAAGCATAACATTCTAATTTCTTTGTATATATTTTATTATCTTTGATTTTTCTAACATGTCTTTCTTTAATAGGTTTTCTAGAGTTGGAGGCTCTAATCGAATACCTACCAGTGGGATTCTTTTTCTTGGGAGGTTGTTTATTATGAGGTCTATATTGAGGTCTTTTTCTCCTAATTTCTTTATGGTATTGTTGGGGAGTGTAAATTTGTTTGCACATTTCAGAATGAGCCATTTTTATTTCTTTGTTAATGGCTATGTTGGTACATGTATCTTCCATTACCTTCATTATGTGTTGGATTCTAACAGTTAAATTATTCATGACTGGATCAATTTGGTCGTGATTCCAGCTGTCTCTAATTTTTTGTCCTAACTTACTCGGAAGTTTTAAAAATAATTTTTCTCCTAAAGATTTATCTGTAAATCCTCCTGCTATAGAGGCATACATTAAATAATCCTGGGTAAATTCTTTAATTTTTCCAAAATAACTTATGGAGAGTCTTTCTAGATTGCCTAGGTAAATTTTTTGTCTGATGTTGTTCCCATCATTTACAGACTGGGTTGTAAAAATTCTTTGTATTAAGCTACAGAAATTGTAGATGTTTGGTCCAGGGTCTACTAGGTTTGTTTTGATTTGTTCTGGGAAAGTTTTCTTAAACGATTCCCAACAGGCTCTAGCTATGTCTCCTAGATACGTTTTTGCTCTAGCTTTCATGTCTTGACTATTGGATACATGGCTTTCATGATTTACTCTATAGTCCCTTATCACAGTAGACGTCCGTTGTTCTATGTAGTTTGGAAGCAATTGGGGATCAATACTTTCTATGTTTAATAAAAGAGATGGCATATTGAATGTTGGTTATATAGGAAGCCTTTTCCCTTTTGATTTTATACTATCTCCTAGAGTTAGATCTACTAGATTAATAATTTTTTCACGGGGGAGGGGGGGGGGGAATCCCATGTTGTAATCTTCCGTAACATAATCAAATTGGGAGGTAAAATTTGAGCTAGAAGCATCATTCATAAAACCTTTATGAGTTTCAGGAAACGAGAGTAGAGATTCGGCTTCATCAATTCTAGAATTTGTGTCTATCATTTTTTTGAAGTTTATTTCATTTTCATAGAATTCATGTAAATTAATTTTTTCTAGTAAATCCTCAATATTTTCTGTGTCAGAATTTTCTTTATCTATTGTTGTGAATAATCATTGTCTGAAGACATATTCGTCTTCTTCATTAGTGTCATCAGAATCTGTTTCGTTATTTACAAAACTTTATTTTTGACACTTCTTTTCTTCTACCCATAAATCAAATTTTTTAAGGAGTTTTTGGGAAAGGCAACTTTTTTGTAAAAAAATTTTAGTTTGTTCATCTTCCTTCTAAGGGATATATGATTTGAAATATGAACAGTGCCATAAGTTCATCATAGACATCCTAGAGGGTTCCATCTCCTCTTCTGGGGGGTTTTGTATGTCTTCATAATCAGTAAATCTTACTGCGAGACTATTTCTTCTATTTATTATTATGGCTGATCCAGGAGTAGTTATTTCACTCCTAGAGGATCCAGCTTCTGAATTTGAAATTGAATTTCTGGAGCCAAACTTTGGAGCCAAAATTTCACTAATTATGATTAGTGAATTTTAGTTATGGTTCAGCCCACTAATCCAAGATTCTCCACTAAGTGTGCTTAGGTGTCATGAGGCATGTAAAGCATGAAGGACATGCACAAAGTGTGACTATATGATGTGGCAATGGGGTGTAGTAAGCAAATGCTCACCTCCCCCTCTAAAATTTAATTGGATTGGGCTTCTACCAATTCAATTAAATTTATTTCCAACCACACACATCAAATATTCACCTAGTGCATGTGAAATTACAAAACTACCCCTAATACAAAAACTAGTCGAGGTGTCTTAAAATACAAGGGCTGAAAAATCCTATATTTCTTGGGTACCCTAGCTACATTATGGAGCCCTAAATACAAGAACCAAAATTAATGAAACCTTAATCTAATATGTACAAAGATAAGCAGACTCATACTTAGCCCATGGGCCCGAAATCTACCCTAAGACTCATGAGAACCCTAGGGCCTTCTTTTGCATCTTTGGTCCAATATTCTTGGAGTCTTCTATCCAATGCCCTTGGGGGGTAGGATTGCATCAGGTCCTGATAACAAGACAAAAGTTGTGTAACCTTTCCCAGAAGGAGAGACTTTTGTAAGGAGGGGGACTCCTTGGTTATCTGCTATGCAGAAATTGTATAGGGCGCAAATTATACCCTTCTTGACTGAACAAATGAATTGCTCATTATTGTTTGTAGTTTTTGGGATATTCCAAATGTTATCAATAAGACAGTTAAATTTGTCATTAACAGCTTCCTTACCAGGGTAGTAAACTCATTTGTAAGTACGGGTAATTCTTGATTCCCAAACTTCATTTTTTGTGTTATATTCTGGTAAGAAACCTTACATGGCTTCATTTTGTTGTATTCCTACAAAACGAGAAAAAATATCAGCAGCAGCATTCTTAACTCCTTTTATGTGTTCAAAATTCATTTTTATTCCATTATGATAGACATATTCTTGGAATAAAAGTCATCTTTTATGAGGCTTTTTATCAGTATTTATTTGTTGACTACCATAAGCCACTATTGCTTCACAATCAGTTCTTATGGTAATTTCGCTTTTGTTAATTAAAAAGAGTTTAAATCCTTCTAAAGCATTTATCACAGCGTTTACTTCATATCTGTAGAGGTTGAATATACCTGTGGTTTGGTGTGGTATTTTCCTGAAGCATATCTACAGATTTCTTCATCATTAATTTTTTCATATTTATTTTTCTTTTTCTTTAGGAAGGCTCCCCATCCTCATTCACAACCATCACATTCTATGACTAAATAGTCAGAATCTAGAGGTAGTGATAGATATGGCAAATTATTAACCATTTCTTTTATTTTCTGAACTAGTTTTATATCCTCTGTATTAAATTTTCTTTGTCCTGTTAAAAAAGTTTTGTTGTAAAGAGGAGCTGTGTATTTTCCCAGGTCTTTAATAAAATTTCTTGCATAATTAAGTAGGCCTAGAAAAGCTCTTAGAGTTTTTATGTCTTCCATTTTATCTCGAAACCCAAGGATTTTCTGGGAGATATAGGGTTCAAGCCTTATTTTCCCATTTCCTATTTCAGTTCCTAGGAAAGAGATATGGTGATGCAATCCTCCCTAAGAAGGGACTAGTCACTAGAGCCATGAGCAAGAGGCTCCAAGAGGATTGGGCTAGAGCTACTGAAGAAGGCCCTAGGGTTCTCATGATCCTCAGGGTAGATTTCTGAGCCCATGGGCCAAGTTTGGGTCCAATTCTCTTTGTACATATTAGACTAGTGATGCAATCCTCCCTAGGAAGGGACCAGTCACTAGAACCATGAGCAAGAGGCTCCAAGAAGATTGGGCTAGAGCTGCTGAAGAAGGCCCTAGGGTTCTCATGAACCTTAGGGTAGATTTCTGAGCCCATGGGCCAAGGTTGGGTCCAATTATCTTTGTACATATTAGACTAGGATGTCATTATATTTGGTCCTTGTATTTAGGGCTCCATATTGTAGGTAGGGTACCCTAGAAATATAGGATTTTTCAGCCCTTGTATTTTAGGGCACCTAGACTAGTTTTTGTATTAGGGGTAGTTTTGTAATTCCACATGCACTAAGTGGATATTTGATGTGTGTGGTTGGAAATAAATTTAATTGAATTGGTACAAGCCCATTCCAATTAAATTTTAGAGGGGGAGGTGAGCATTTGCTTACTACACCCCATTGCCACATCATATAGTCACACTTTGTGCATATCCTTCATGCTTTTCATGCCTCATGACACCTAAGCACACTTAGTGGAGAATCTTGGAATTGATCTTGGATTAGTGGGCTGAACCATAACTAAAATTCACTAATCATAATTAGTGAAATTTTGGCATCAAAGTTTGGCTCCACAAATTCAATTTCAAATTCAAGTGAAATTTGAATTTTCCACCAATTTTGTGTGACACTTAAGCTATAAATAGAGGTCATGTGTGTGCATTTTTTTCAACTTTGATCATTTGAATATTAACTTCAGATTTCAGAGCTCTTTTAGAGCACAAAATTCCGTGCTCTTCTCTCCCTCTCCCTTCATTCATCTTCTTCTTCCTCCAAGCTCTTATCCATGGCCTCCTATGGTGGTGAGCTTCTTCTAGACTCATCTTCTCCTTGAAGTGGCGTCTCCTCTCTCTCTTCCTTCTCCATTCCGCTGACATTCATCTTCCAAGGAGCAAAGGAATCCATTGATGAAGAAGATCCTAGGCCTACAAGCTCCAATGGAGCTTACATCAACTAGGATGTCATTATATTTGATCCTTGTATTTAGGGCTCCATATTGTAGGTAGGGTACCCTAGAAATATAGGATTTTTCAGCCCTTGAATTTTAGGGCACCTAGACTATTTTTGTATTAGGGGTAGTTTTGTAATTTCACATGCACTAAGTGAATATTTGATGTGTGTGGTTGTAAATAAATTTAATTGAATTGGTAGAAACTCAATCCAATTAAATTTTAGAGGGGGAGGTGAGCATTTGCTTACTACACCCCATTGCCACATCATATAGTCACACTTTGTGCATGTCCTTCATGCTTTACATGCCTCATGACACCTAAGCACACTTAGTGGAGAATCTTGGAATTGATCTTGGATTAGTGGACTGAACCATAACTAAAATTCACTAATCATAATTAGTGAAATTTTGGCTCCAAAGTTTGGCTCCACAAATTCAATTTCAAATTCAAGTGAAATTTGAATTGAAATTCAAATTTCCCTCCAATTTTGTGTGACACTTAGGTTATAAATAGAGGCCATGTGTGTGCATTTTTTTGAACTTTGATCATTTGAATATTAAACTTCAGATTTCAAAGCTCATTTGGAGCACAAAATTTCGTGCTCTTCTCTCCCTCTCCCTTCATTCATCTCATTCTTCCTCCAAGCTCTTATCCATGGCCTCCTATGGTGTTGAGCTTCTTCTAGACTCATCTTCTCCTTGAAGTGGCGTCTCCTCTGTCTCTTCCTTCTCCTTTCCGCTGCCATTCATCTTCCAAGAAGCAAAAGAATCCATTGATGAAGAAGATCCTAGGCCTACAAGCTCCAATGGAGCTTACATCATGTGGTATCAAGAGCATCTTCATCTAGGTGATGTTCTTTTGCTTTCTCTATCTTTTTGTTCGGTGAATTCTCTTTAATTCTTTGTTCTTCATCTTATTCTCCATGTATATCCTCCATTGTCTTGTGGTTTGGTGCTGTTTAGAGTAGATTCAAAAAAAAAAAATCGATTAAATCTTAGATCTACACTTGTTCTTGCATTTCTATGGTTCAAATTTTGTAGATCTACTCTTGAATCTTGTTTTTGTGTTGATTTTAGGTTCTATCATTTTTCATTCATAATATTCTTGTGCTGAACCTTAGATCTAAATGTTCTTCCAAAATATTGATTAAAAAAAACACAAAAATCTAAGTGTAAATCACTTAATTCATGTTGTCTTAGAGTCATGTTTAGTCATAGTAATTGTCACATTATGTTCTAAGTTTGTGTTGAATTTTTATTTTGTTGATTGAATTCTAGATACATTTGTTCATGTATTCTTGTCATTCCTAGCCTATCTTTTGAATTTTGAGTCTAATTCATGCATGTTATTTAGTTCATAACATGTTCTAAATCAATTCCTAGAAGTAGTCTTGTTCTTGAACTTTTTTTTTGTTTTATAAGTTTCCTACATGATGCCTATGATGAAACTGAGTTGTGGCTGGATTTTTGAATCAAAATAAGTCTTAAGCTCTCTTGAATTTTGTTATTCAAGATAATTGAGCATAAGCAAACACAAATTGTAACTATCCAAGCCTTAAGCAACATAAACACTACTTTTGATTTCTAGGTTGAAATCGCTAGTGCTGGCAGCTTGAACATATGAACTTGTATAAATTACTGGGAATTGGTCACTACGTTTTTTAAGCTTAAAGTTTTACTGAATTTTCTAGACATCTGAAACAAAATTATAAAAAAAGAACCAAGCGATTTGGATTAAAGGAAAAAAAATATGAAAAATCACACAAGTTGGCAGAAAAATCAGTGTCCAGGAAAAAAAAAGTGAAAGGAAAGTGTGCTTGTTGTTTTGGCTCAAAATTTGCTCTATAATTGGTGCCTATTTTATACCAATCCTAGTTCTGAAATTTCAATTGAAAATTATTGTGAAAAAAAGTGCCAAAACTAGAGGTTTCTTAAGTCTTTTTTTTTTTAGTTTTTCTACTTTACTTTATAGCCATTCTAGGTTTCTCGTTGAGTCCTAGCTTGCTTTTTTGTCCTTTTCGTTGCTTTAATTGTTGAATAATCCTTGAAAAATTGTCTTGTTAAAAATCCATTGGTTTAGCTTTCATTTCATTTTTTTTTGTCTTTGGTTATTGCTTGTCTCTTTGTTTCCTTGTTTGTGGGTTGCCATATAGGGAATTGGAAGGAGGATTGGTGTCATCCCTTGAAGAATTTGAGTCAAGAAGAAAGGGGCCAACCACCTTAAGAGCTATTGGACTAAGAAGCATTCCAAATTGAGTGAATCACCAAAGAGAGAACAACCACCAAAATTGAAGACCATTTTGTAATTTTGTAATTTGCAATTTACTTACCTTCATTGCTTTCAAGTTTTGTAACAAAAAGGCCTTTCATTGGAAGTGTGTTGGAAGCCTCCAATAGGTTACCAAACTTCCATTTGTGTGTAATAATTTTAGGAAATTTTTCCTTAGGATAGTGAGTGTTTTGTTGGGAACCTTGAATGTGGTCATCCAAACACTCTTAGGATTCACCTAGTTTACATTTCTTGCTTACTTTCATAGCTTATTTCCTTTACCTTCCATTGTCAAACCGCCTAGATAGCTTTCGTATTACCAATTAGTTTTTTACCTTATCTTTCACACCTCTTTTAGTGTTTATTTTGGCTAGTTTCAACCATAGTTTCTTTTACCTTTTGTTTTCAAACCTCCAACAAGAAAGAACCACAACTTAGGAACCATATGAGTCATCATTCATCTAGTGTTAATGGCAAGGGTACTAGTCATAAAGACCCTTTATCTAGAATCTTAGATGAGTTGAGTTCCCTCAAGTTATGGAAAGAAAAACAAGAGAGAAAAGAAGAAGGAAAAAAAAGAGTGGAAGAAATAAGTCAAGATGAAAGAAAGAAAATAAGAGAGGAAGAAAGAAGAAAAATAATGAAAGAAATGAAAAGAGAAAAATATGCCTCCTATAGTAGTCATAACTCTTGCAAGAGCCTAAGTGAAGAACTTCATGACTATTATGAAGGAAGGCATAGGTCACATCTTAGACCTCACTCCCATGGGAGAGAAAAGGAAAGAAAGTCTCAAGAGGCTAACATTAACCTCTCATACTTCCATGGGATGGACAATGTAGAGGCTAACTTAGATTGGGAAATAAGGGTAGATCAACAACTTACAAGGAAGTCTACTCCAAAATTTTATGGCTCTCACTCTTATCCAAAGAAAGACCAAGGTCAAGGCATCTTAGGGGTGACACCTTCTAAGCCCAAAGATGATAAGGGGAAGACAATATAAAAGCAAGCCCCTAAGGCTAGTATGCAAGAGAAAACTAGCTCTATAAAGTGCTTTAAATGTCTTGGAAGAGGACACATTACTTCTCAATGCCCTACCACAAAAACCATGATTATGAGGGGCCAAGACATTTATAGTAGCCAAGATAAGGCTACTACTTCACCTTCCTCTAGTGAAAGTGAAGAAGCAAAAGCGAAAGAGTCTAGTGAGGAAGTCTACCCCCATGAAGCAGGTGACCTCTTAATGGTTAGAAGGCTACTTGGAGGTCAATCTTGTGATCTATCTCAATCCCAAAGAGAGAACATCTTTCATACAAGATGCAAAATTTTAGATAAAACTTGTTCTCTCATTGTGGATAGTGGATCTTGTTGCAATTGTTGTAGCACAAGATTAGTTTCCAAGTTGAACCTCACTATCATTCCCCACCCAAAACCTTATAAACTTCAATGGCTCAATGAGCAAGGGGAAATGATAGTTAACCAACAAGTGAAGGTACCTTTCTCCACTGGGACATATAAGGATGAAGTTAATTGTGATATAGTTCCCATGGAGGCAGGACATATTCTTTTAGGAAGGTCGTGGCAATTTGATAGGACGATCATTTATAATGGCCTAACTAATGAGATTACCCTCACCCATCTTGGCACTAAATTTGTGTTGCATCCTCAAACACCTTCACAGGTGGCCAAAGATCAACTAACTATGAAAGATAAGAGGGATGGGGAAGAAAAATTAGAAAAACAAAAGAAAAAGAAGGATAGTAAGGCCTTGTCTTCAAAGGCCAAGGGGAAGGAAAAAGAGGAAAAGGATTCCTCCAAGAAAATTGTTAAGAAGGAAAATCATTTTGCAACAAAAGGTGATATTAAAAGAGCACTCCTTCTTAAACAATCTTTCTACCTTCTCCTATCAAGGGAAACATCCCTTAGCACTGCCACAATTCCTACATTTGAGACCTTACCCCCAAAGGTCCAAGAACTCTTACATGAATTTGGTGATATATTTCCCAAAGAGATACCCCCTGGGCTACCTCCTTTAAGGGGAATAGAACACCAAATAGATTTAGTCCCAGGAGCAAACCTTCCTAATAGGCCAGCCTATAGGACTAACCCTTAGGAGACTAAGGAGATAGAGTCTCAGGTTAAAGAATTGTTGGAGAAGGGCTGGGTCCAAGAGAGCCTAAGCCTATGTGTTGTGCTAGTGTTGTTGGTGCCCAAAAAGGATGGTACGTGGAGAATGTGTACAGATTGTAGGGCCATCAACAACATCACTGTAAAGTACAGGCACCCCATTCCTAGACTTGATGATTTGCTTGATGAGTTGCATGGTGCCAATATCTTTTCAAAAATTGATCTTAAAAGTGGTTATCACCAAATCAGGATGAAAAAGGGTGATAAGTGGAAAACCGCTTTCAAGACCAGGTTTGGTTTGTATGAATGGCTAGTGATGCCTTTTGGGATCACTAATGCACCAAGCACCTTTATGAGGCTTATGCATAATGTCTTAAGGGATTTCATAGGTAGATTTGTAGTTGTTTATTTTGATGATATTTTAGTGTACAGTAGGAGCCTAGATGATCACTTAGGACATCTCAGGCAAGTTCTTTTAGTCCTTAGGAAAAACACCCTCTATGCAAATATAGAGAAGTGTACCTTTTGTGTAGATAATATAGTCTTATTAGGTTTTGTAGTTGGTAGAAATGGGGTCCAAGTGGATCCTGAGAAAATCAAGGCCATCCAAGAATGGCCCACCCCAAAAAGTGTGGGAGATATTAGGAGCTTCCATGGGTTAGCAAGCTTCTATAGAAGGTTCGTTCCTAATTTCTCTACAATTGCATCACCTCTCAATGAGATGGTGAAGAAGAATGTGGCATTTACCTGGGGTGAAAAACAAGAGCAAGCCTTTGCTTTGCTCAAAGAAAAGCTTACTAAGGCACTTGTTCTAGCTCTTCCTGACTTTTCTAAAACTTTTGAGCTAGAATGTGATGCCTCTGAAGTGGGAGTTAGAGCTGTATTGTTACAAGGTGGGCACCCTATTTCTTATTTTAGTGAAAAACTTCATAGTGCCACCCTTAACTACCCCACCTATGATAAAGAGCTTTATGCCTTAATAAGAGCCCTCTAAACTTGGGAACATTACCTTGTTTCCAAGGAATTTGTCATTCATAGTGATCATCAATCACTTAAGTACATTAGAGGGCAAAGCAAGTTAAACAAGAGGGATGCAAAATGGGTAGAGTACCTAGAGCAATTTCCATATGTTATCAAATACAAAAAGGGAAAAACAAATGTGGTAGCTGATGCCCTCTCTAGGAGACACACATTGTTTTGCTCCCTAGGAGCTCAAATTTTAGGATTTGATAATATTAGGGACTTGTATGCTTTAGATGAACATTTCTCTCCCATTTACGAGAGTTGTGGGAAAAAGGCCCAAGATGGATTCTATTTGGCTGAAGGGTATTTGTTCAAAGTGGGAAAGCTTTGCATACCCCAAGGACCCATTAGGAAATTACTTGTGAAAGAGAGCCATGAGGGTGGGCTCATGGGCCACTTTGGGATAGACAAGACCCTTGTCTTACTTAAAGAAAAGTTTTATTGGCCCCATATGAAGAAAGATGTCCATAAGCATTGCACTAGATGTGTGGCTTGTTTACAAGCCAAGTCTAGGGTGATGCCTCATGGGCTATACACACCCTTACCCATCCCATCTGCACCGTGGGTAGACATTAGTATGGACTTTGTCCTTGGACTTCCTAGAACCCAAAGAGGTGTAGACTCTATCTTTGTGGTGGTGGATAGGTTTAGCAAGATGGCACACTTTATACCATGCCACAAGGTGGATGATGCTTCCTATATCTCAAAACTCTTTTTTAGGGAAGTTGTGAGACTCCATGGTTTGCCTAGGACCATTGTGTCAGATAGAGATGCTAAATTCCTTAGCCACTTTTGGAAAACCCTATGGGCTAAGCTAGGAACTAAACTTCTTTTTTCTACCACTTGTCATCCACTAACTGATGGGCAAACAGAGGTAGTGAATAGGTCTTTATCCACCCTTTTAAGGGTTCTTCTGAAAGGCAACCATAAGTCTTGGGATGAGTATCTTCCTTATGTAGAATTTGCCTACAACAGGGGGGTTCATAGAACCACCAAGCAGTCCCCTTTTGAGGTTGTCTATGGGTTCAATCCCCTAACACCGTTAGACCTCATTCCCCTCCCACTACACACTTCTTTTATACATAAAAAAGGGGAATCTAGGTCAGAGTTTGTAAAGAAGTTGCATGAGAGGGTTAAGAACCAAATAGAGAACCAAACAAAGGTGTATTCAACTAAAGGCAATATAGGAAGAAAAGAGCTAGTTCTTAATAAGGGTGACTGGGTTTGTCTCCATCTTAGGAAGGATAGATTCCCTACTAAAAGGAAATCCAAGCTTAGCCCTAGAGGGGATGGACCTTTCCAGGTTTTGGAGAGGATCAATAACAATGCCTATAGGTTGGACCTCCCAGAAGAGTATAGAGTCAGCACCACTTTTAACATTTCTGATTTAATTCCTTTTGCAGGTGGAGCTGATATTGAGGAGGAGGAACTAACAGATTTGAGGTCAAATCCTTTTCAAGGGGAAGGGGATGATGCAAACCTCCCTAGGAAAGGACCAGTCACTAGAGCCATGAGCAAGAGGCTCCAAGAGGATTGGGCTAGAGCTACTGAAGAAGGCCCTAGGGTTCTCATGATCCTCGGGGTAGATTTCTGAGCCCATGGGCCAAGTTTGGGTCCAATTCTATTTGTACATATTAGACTAGGATGTCATTATATTTGATCCTTGTATTTAGGGCTCCATATTGTAGATAGGGTACCCTAGAAATATAGGATTTTTCAACCCTTGTATTTTAGGGCACCTAGACTAGTTTTTGTATTAGGGGTAGTTTTGTAATTTCACATGCACTAAGTCAATATTTGATGTGTGTTGTTGGAAATAAATTTAATTGAATTGGTAGAAGCTCAATCCAATTAAATTTTAGAGGGGGAGGTGAGCATTTGCTTACTACACCTCATTGCCACATCATATAGTCACACTTTGTGCATGCCCTTCATACTTTACATGTCTCATGACACCTAAGCACACTTAGTGGAGAATCTTGGAATTGATCTTGGATTAGTGGGCTGAACCATAACTAAAATTCACTAATCATAATTAGTGAAATTTTGGCTCCAAAGTTTGGTTCCACAAATTCAATTTCAAATTCAAGTGAAATTTGAATTGAAATTCAAATTTCCCTCCAATTTTGTGTGACACTTAGGCTATAAATAGAAGTCATGTGTGTGAATTTTTTTGAACTTTGATCATTTGAATAATAAACTTCAAATTTCAAAGCTCATTTGGAGCACAAAATTTCGTGCTCTTCTCTCCCTCTCCCTTCATTTATCTCCTTCTTCCTCCAAGCTTTTATCCATGGCCTCATATGGTGGTGAGCTTCTTCTAGACTCATCTTCTCCTTGAAGTGGCGTCTCCTCTCTCTCTTCCTTCTCTATTCTGCTGCCATTCATCTTCCAAGAAGCAAAGGAATCCATTGATGAAGAAGATCCTAGGCCTACAAGCTCCAATGGAGCTTACATCATATGGGCTTTACAAATCTCCATTTTTTATTTTGAAATTATTAAGCCAAATTTTTCAAACAAATGAAAAACTTGCTTGAGATGTAAATAATGTTCTTCTTTGGTTTTTGAAAAGATGAGTACATCATCTATGTATGTACAAGTAAATTCTTTGTAGTTTCCAAAAATATTGTCCATTTTTCATTGAAAAATCTGTGGTGCATTTTTCAATCCGAATGATATTACTTTCCATTCGAATAGTCCTTCTGAACAAGAAAAGGGAATCCACTTTATAGAATCAGGATGCATCTTAACTTGGTGAAATCCTGATTTTAAATCAAATTTAGAAAATCATTTAGCTTTCTGTATCCTATTTATCAACACATCTTTAGAGGGAATAGTATATCCATCTATGTGGGTATTATCATTAAGCCTTTTATAATTATCAACCATTTTAGTTTTCCCTCTTTTTTGCTCTGAGTGTTTATTGACAATAAAGGTAGGGTTTCTATGGGGACTAGTACTTGGTGTTATAACTTTCAGATTCAAGAGGGTTTTTATGTGGTCTTTACATTCCTCTTGTTCAAAATTCCCATACTGATTATCTTTAGTTTTAATTATCAGATCTGGTTTATAATTTCTAATTTACACATGACAGGATATTTTTCCCAATATTTTGTGGGGTCTTCTCCTATTATGCTTATTTTATTTAGTCTGTCTATAATTTGTTGTATATTATCAAAAGTTATAATTTTGTTAATTTTAACGGAATTGTAATCAGATTCTGCTAGAGATAATTCATAGTGTAGCTCGGTTTCTACTTTCATGTTTTCTAAAATATTTTCCTGGTAATAATCATAGTATTTATCTGGAGTGTCTATCCTACCATAGTTTTGTGATTCTTTTATTTTGCAGCTACCAGGTGTGTCACAAGGACATTTATTATTAACATAATAGGGGTATCACCACGCTTTGTTCGCAATTTGATGTGAGTTCGTCTATTATTGGTGACATTTGTGAATTTGTAGAGATTAATAAGTAATCTTTAGTAATAGTTACTGATTTATTATCATGTACGATAAAATCGAGTCCTAGGATCATTTTTTCTTTGGTTGGTTGTAAATCTAAAACATCTGCTTTTTTTATAAAGATTTTGTTACAAAAAATATCACAGTTTGTAGATAATTGAATAGTAAAATTTCTTGTTTCTGTGTCATTAGTTATTATGTCTCCAGACATAGTTCTGGTTTTAGTTATTAAGTTACTTCAGAAACAATTATGTTGAGGCACAACACCTTTGCATATGGAAGTAAAAGAACAACCAGTATCTACCAAAGCTTGTAAAATTACTTCAGTTTGGTCAAAATTATTTATTTTAGGAAAATTTATTTTTACCAAAATATGTAGGCTTTTATTGTTCTTTTTATTACAAATTATAGGGATGCAATCTTTGTTTTGTAAAGCCATAAGTCCACTTGTATGTTCTTCAGTCAATTTTGGAATTATGTTTTTTTCAAAATTTTCGTAAAGAAAATCTACAGTTTTTTCTATTTGGTTCAATCTGATTTCCAAAGTAGAAATCCTATTGTTTATAATTTTATTTCTAGAATAATTTTCTTTCTTAAAGTCTGAAAATTCTATTTTCAAAATAGTTTATACACAAGTCTTGCAAAAATTCTTGTAGCATAAACTACAGTGAGTCCTTAATGTTTTGTGGGGATATCGTTTACAGAAATAACATTCTTTATGATCTGGTCCTGTGTGGAATTGTATTTCATGTTCACAATCATTTATTTCTATTTTGAACATTAGGTTACATCCCAAATCATCAAGGATTTCTCCACAATGGTTATATTTGTCATCCACTGGGTATAGATTTGTATATTCATTTCTAGTGAATTCGTTTAATATTTTATAGTCTTTGTTAGACTCTTCTTCTTCAGAAGTATAATCGGACCATCTAAATATTGAATATATTTCAGAATCAGTAGAAACTGTTTTGTCTATAGGAATGAGGTTCATCCTACAACTTCAATATGGGTTTGCCATTGGTTGTTTTGGTTTCTAGAGGAATCAAAGACTTTAGGTAGCAAAAATTGGATTCCATCAGATGATAAGGCTGTTACTAATGGATTAGTATTTATCTTGTATCTGGGGGATATTTGATCACTTTTCCTTCCAATGAAAGTAATATCTAAGTGTAAATTATGTCCCTCAAAATTTCTTCCAAATCCTATCCTCTGAATTTCTAGGTTTATGTTTTGTATGAAATCACTAAGATTCATTGTGTAATTGGGGACAATATAAATTAGGGAGACTTTTTGGTTTAAATCTACTTCTATCATCCCTATTATGGCTTGGGAATTGTTATCTCTAAACCTTTGATCAAAGAGTACTACAAAGGCTTTGGCTCCTACGAAGGATCTTGTTAGAGATCTTATGCCTTTGGCAATTAGTCCTAGGTGTACATATCTTCTATTTGTATTCAGGAGTTGTCATCCAATTTGTTCTGAGATTAATCTGATAATCTCGTGTCTTCCATCGGGGAGATGAAAATCATTTATCCTTCTGTATCTGTATAAACTAATTCTATCTGAAGCAAACCAGTTTAGGTTGCATAATTGTCTAGGATTAAGAGAATCTATCCTAGAGTTTGATCCAATGTCAATATTAGATTTTATATCTACTATTTGTTCCAGTTGTCTGGTCCTGGAGTTTGTTCTTCTAAAATTTTTATCTAAGAGTCCAGGATGTTGGTTTATGGATTCAGTAACAGGATTATGTCCTGAAACTGTTTGAGATGTTCCTGTAAAAGGTATGGTCCTCATTTTCTAGGTTTTGTCAAAACAAATTTAGTTGAGGTCTGACTTGTTGTCTTTCCTAAATCAAGTTTAGAAAGTTGTGTTGTGATTTTATCTAGTTCGTTTGTAGAAAAACGAATTTGTTGTTCTTTTGATTTAAGAATATTAAAAATTTCGTTAACTTTATTTTCTAAATTTTGTATTTTTTTAAACAACAAATTTTGTGTTTTTGCTAGACTATCTAGAGTTTCAGATATGTTCTCTAAAGATTTGATAGAGACTTTATTAGCAGTACTATTATTGTTAGTTATATCGCGATGTCTATCCAGAGCTAATATAAGCTCTGATACCAGTATCGTATGTTATGGTAAAACAAAGGAAGTAAAATTAGATAGAAGGTAAAACAAAGGAAGTAAAATCAGACATAACAGATTGAACAGATCAATTTAAATGTAATAACATTAATTGCGTTTCAACTAATTGCATATCTAAGAAAAGGTAAAATTAATAGGATCAGGGACGCCTTTAAAAATAATTAATTAGAGCAAGGACGCCTTTTGTGCGGAAAAAAAAGATATAATTTCATTAGGTAAATATAAAGGTTTATTTTGTTTAAATTATATTATTTTAGAAACTAAAAACAATAAACTGATTTTTGAATGCTTTTAAACATAAAGTAAAAATCATTAAGTAAAAAATCAAATATTTTTTTTATCATATAGGTAGTACGACATATCCACTAGTTTTTTTTTAAAGAGATGAAATCAAATACTACTCAAACCAATGACTTATTAAAAAAATATTTGATATTTTATTTAAAATTTTAAAAAGTATTTAGGACTTTATTTTTATAATAATTAGGATTTCAGTATTAATATGAGAAACATTTATACTCTTAAGTAGTATGTAGCATTGTCATTATAACTGGGTTAGAAACATTTTATGTTCCACAAGCATGAACACTTTGAATTTTTTTTAGATGGGACAAATCTAACATATAGGTAAGTGAGGAGTCGAATGCAACTTAATATCAGGGGTCTAAGTGGATTAGACTTAATTCATGAATCTGTCTAATCTAATCTAACTCAATTAATTTTGTGTGTATTGGATTGGATTGGTTTTAGTTTAATGAATCTAATTAAAATTAAATTAGGTGATGGGTTTGAAGTTTTGAATCTGAAAATTAATCTCAATCCAACTTGTATACAATTAAATTACTAATATAAAAACTCTAAACCAAGCATGTCTCATTCTCAAGATAATACATGTTTATCTTAAAGTAATGCATTGTTTTGAAGTTTATCTTTTTTTGGTTTATTTTATGGTAATTTTTATGAATGATATCGCGAGTATATATTTGTGGTTTATTTATTTATTTATTGTTTATCAAATGAATAGTATAATATTTTATGAATATTGGTTTTTAAAGATATCCTTGTTATTTTTGAATTTGAAGATTTAAAAAAATTCAAGACTTAAAGAAGTGATTTTTTTTAATGGCTCAATCTGATAACAAATTCAATTCATTCCAATTAAAGTTGAATTGAATTTAATTGGATTAACAAAATAAAAATGATAAACTCAATTCAATCTAAACCAATTAAATTTAATTGAATTACATAAAAAAATAGACAAAACTCAATCCAATCAAAATCAGCTACCCCTTAATATACATAATTATATTTTTCTAATATCTCTAAAATGTACCTCTAACTAATTATTATTTTAATAAAAGAATATAATTTCTTAGAGTAAATAATGACAATACCTATATAATAATGTTTTGTTTCAAAAAATTATATATTCAATCATCATATATCACATCCTATACATCACTTCGGCATGTCAAGTTTGACTATATGGAGAAAATATATTCTCTGATCGACAATGTTTACTCCTATATCTTAATTTAATGCTTAACTACAAAAAAGACTCAAAATGCAAAGGGCGCAAACTTGTATTATTGCAAAGAAACTTATTTGAGATTTGAAAAAATGAATTGTGCGAGGACCTATTAAACAATTGTCATTCATAATTAAACACCCGGTTGGCTATATAAAGCTTTTGGACACTTTGTGTGAAACGGATAACATCTATATAATTGACTAGTAAAACTTGGAAACAGCTTAAATCACTTTGAAAAAAATATTCTTTAAGCATGAAGATTCTCTTTATTAATATAATTTGTCTAACAAAATCGTAACAATAAAAATTACAGATCCACTAATCGCATGATATATTATACTAACCTTTGAATTATATTATATTACGGTTAATTTTTATACTAAAAACATTTATTATTTGTATAATGTATAATATTAATAGTTTAAACTTGCAATATCTATATTAATAACTAAGATTTCATTCAATAAAAATGATAGGAAATTAATCCAACACTAAGACGTTACAAAATTAAGTTCATGTTAAGAAAGATATTTCAGTTAATTTTTAATTTTTTTTATTTGTTGAAAAACTTGTTTGACTGTTCGGTAAATAAGTTTTTTTTATAGCGTTTTAAATACTTGAAGTAGTATTTTTTAATGCTAGTTTCTAGCTTTTATATTTTCTTCCATTTTCATCTTCAATATATTTATCTAATTTTCTAGTTATCATTTTTAAATAAATTATAAATTTTTTTTGTCATTTTACACTTTTCAACTGTTTGAACAATTGGTTTTACCGAACACATATAATTTAATAAGCTAGTTTCAACTACAAGCTAGCTTTACAGCTGTCAATTAGCTTTTTAGGTAGTTTTGTTGAACATATAAAATGCGAAAGTGAACTTACCCAATTGTTAATTGTAAAAATTGCATCTATTCCTTGAAAGGAAAATATTTTCAAAATAGCAAAATAATTTTCACTAAATGATTCTATTAAAATATAAATGTTTAAAGATGAGAAATAAAATCCATTTTCAATTATGAGTTCTTTTTTGTTAAACAAGCAAGTTCCTAATTTTTAACTTATCATAGAATTGTCTAATATTTAATGCAAATTACGATTATAATTTTGATAAACATATCCATTTTTCTTGCAATAGTATAATAGTTCATAGGATTAGTAATAAGGCAATTTTGATAAAATTGTTTTCGATTCAATGATTGGTTTTTTAAATAATTTCGATAATAATACGAAGTAGGGATTGGAAAACTATAGTTTTGAGAAGAAATGGGGATTGGAAAAAGTCAAGGGTTTAAAAATGTGCAATAAAATTAACATACATGAATTTATAAAAGATGAAAATTGAATACATACACGATGACCTATTAAACCTTTAGCCAATTTTCATTAGTAGGCGTTGTTGGTATTTGAGAAATTAAGTGATTGTGCTTCAACCCCCTGAAAATTGACAATCAACAATTTTATTTATAGACGTCTAACACTAACAGTCAAATTACATGATTTCAACGTGTACAAAGATATTCATAAATACATTGATATGATACTAATAAACTATCTTCGCATAACTTTTCCACAACCGTGCCAACTGGTATTTTGATTTGTTGAAAATATTTTGCTCTCTAGCGTTTTTCAATCACACGTGCATGAATGAAATTATCAAAATCAGCCCTCTCAATCAAAATTATTCACTTCGATTACACAGTCCCATTTCTCAAACTTTTGCCCATATTCCAATCGCTTTTGAAGGGATTCTCTTACTCATCTCAAGCCAAGTATATTGAAATTTGATTTTTATAACTTAATCAAATTTTACATAGCATAGGTAACAGATGCCCCCCAAAAATAATGTATTCAAGTAATATCTTCCCAAAATGAAATATTTTTGTAACAAATACTTAGATATTACTTTAATATCTTGTCTAATCAACATTTAATGTGTTGCAAACATCATCTAATCATGGTTGCGATTTTTATGCTAACCGATAAGAGATGATTACCTATTTCACAACTATAACTGCCTACCCTAATAATGTGTCATAAGATTATATCATCGGTTTAAAAGATATTTATTTTATTCAAATTTTGAAAATTTTTAATCTTTTAAACTCTATATATATAACCTAAACGTCAATTGCACTTCCACTACCTCCTTGCTATCCCTAATTTGCAAAATTGAGCTCTCTCCCCCTCATGACTACTCTTCCCTTTTCCTTCATCTTCCTATCAATAATGGTTGCTTCCTCTCACGCACCAACCTCATAGAGCAAGACGCTTATGCTAACACATGGAGGAGCACACCATTGCCAACACTGATGGTGTCTTTAACAAAATTAAACCAAGGCCTTGAGTTACTCTCAATTCCTAGGCATGCAAAAGAATGCAAGAAAGTATGGGAAACTCAGGTACTACTTTCAACTTTCTTGAATTCAAAAGAAATTTGCTTTGCAAGTCCATACTTCCCTGAGTTAGATTATGAAGTCATCAATTCTTGGTTCCCCACTTATGAAGACGAGTACCCTATAGTTCATAAGGAGACCATTAGGAGTGATTTCTTAAAGGAGAAAAGTGGGATTTTCAGGGCCTCTACTCCAAAGGATATGAAGACCTTCTTTAGTTGGCTTGCTGGGGTAGATGCCAAAAAAATCCCAACATTGGAAGAACATAGGCATCTACAACTTATCTAATTAAGCAAATATGATATTGTAAGTTTGCATATGCCTATGTTGATTGCCTCATTCCTTTTCTGGAATCACATTTTACATGCATTGGAACTCCCTTGTGGTCCAATTAGTTTAACTTTGTTAGATATAACTGCAATTAATGGCCTTAAACCCTTAGGCAAAACTTATGCTCTAGGTCTATTCAAAGATCAAATTGAAAGAAGCCAAATAGACATAGATTTTAGTGCTAAGTCTTATGGGGCTTTTATTAAGAAGAATGTGAAAGATACTAAAGAGATTTCTGATGCAGAACACACAGCCTTTCTGATGTATTGGGTGTCTTCACACCTTTTCTGTACATGTTCTCTTCAAATTGCCATGTATAGTTGTAACTTGGCACAACCTCTTCACTTTTGAGAGGATATATGCCTTAGTAAATTTCTATTAGCGTTAGTTTATAAGGTTATGGAAGAAGTTGTTGAAATTATGGACACTCCTAAAAAAATGAAGCCTATAGTTGGACCTTTGGGGATTGTTAAATTATGGTTAAATGCCATCTTAGCCAACCACATAACCCCTGAAATAGATATTCCTACTCACTTCAAACTTAAAATCAAAGGGGCTCGACTGACTTATTTGACTCCAAGCAAAGAATTTTGTACATATGAATGCTACACCAAGTATATCAAAGCTTTCTTGAATTTTGCTCAGTTTGATAACACCTTGGCTCTATTTTGGACTGCAAATTCGGTAGGCCCTGAATGGCTAAACTTAAGATTCCCTCTTGACACTCCTAGCCAACAAGCTAAATTAGTCAAAATCTGGAGTAGTTTTCTCAGTTGGGGCATCATTTATATTGGAACCACTTCGAAAGACCTCAAATTCTATCTATATCAACCTCATATTTTCACAAGGCAGTTTGGTTTGTGCCAACTTCCTCCAATTCCCATATACAAGAAAAGGATTCACTACTACAAAATTACCTTTCTACATCGGTTAAAAGCGCCTTTCTACATTAGTTATCACGCGTCATTGTAATCAACATCGTTGAAACACCTACATGTTTCTACATCGATTGCCCGACCGTCTTAGAATGGTGCGGTTCAAAGACGGGTCTCGAGGAACACCCGTCATAGAATTCTAACCATTCTACATCGGTTGTCCTAATAACCGATGTAGAATGCCCGGAATTCTACATCGGTCATGGCCATGAAAACGTCGTAGAATGCTATCCCATGGTAAAGTAGTCTACATCGGTTGTCCTAATAACCGATGTAGAATTATTAAATTTTTTTTAAAAAAATTCCTTTTTGTTCATGAATGGCAATAACAACGCAAATATAATTGGAACATTCATTTAATGATTCCTCAAAATCCAAACACAGATTTCTCTTAAACCTTGTCCTTCAATTCAAATATTCAACATTCTCTTAAAAATAATTTGGACTAAAAGCCAATCTAAACACGAAAATTAAAGTTAATAGAACATCACAAGCTCATCCAATCCAAGTTGGCAAAAGCAAAAACCCTGCATAAGACCCTCCCAAGAAACAATCTTTCACTAGTTTACATTAAACTCATAGCATAAAAAAGCCTTAGCTTTGAACAATGTAACATTCCAATTTTTGTAATCTAAATTAAAAGGATTGTTATTTATAAATAAATAGAGTTTTAGAAAAATGATGAGATTTTATAAATAAATAAATAAGGAGATACAATTATTAATTAAAATAATGATTTGAGAGAAAATAAAAAGGGTATTTCATTTATTTGTTTGATAGAAAATAAAATAGAGTTTGTTTATATAAAATAAATAAATATAGAGAAAATAATAGGCTGAATACCCTAGGTATAAATAGTTATGTTAAGTCAGGTGTCTCTTTTTGGCCTCATTTTCGTTTTCCCCCTTCTCCTCTCAAAACCTTTTCTTTTTCCCGCAGCCCACCAAACCAATCTCAGAAAAATGAAGATCTCGGACTCGTTCACCGTTGGATCGTCATAAAATTTGAGTACCACGTTCGCAACCCAATTTCTAACATTTTCACCGTTGGGAATTTTAAAAACATATCTAAGATTAGAGGAAAACCCTTCGCATTGTAGCATTTTAATTTCCCGCAAAAACCCAAAACTGTCTCGGTAAAACTACGATCCCGGTTTCGTTAACCGTTGGATTCTCATGAAATTTGGATATGCTGTTCGAAATTCAATTGTGCATACTTTCACCGTTGGGATTTTCGAGATAATATTAGTGGAGGGAGAAAAAGGAATCGCATGAAGACAGTACAAGTGGAGGTTTCGATTTCTTCTCCGTCTCTCTGACGTTCGGGAATTCTATCGGAGCAGTCGGAGGAATAATTGAAGGAATCTCAGGGAACCGCTAGAGATGTTACTATCGCTGGCTGAAGACACGTGAGTCCGCTCAGAGGTAAGCGATGAGTTATTCACAATTGGGGGTTAGTGAGAACATGTGTAGGGATCCTTAGAGAACTAAATTTGGGTTTATTTTAGGATGTTTAGTGAATTATAATTTTTCTTTATGATTATGAATGCAATATTATTGTGTTCTATGTACCAATTGATGTCCTGATGAGAATTGATTGATAAACTTGAGTGCTCTTAATGTCTTTGTGTTTAACCCATGATTTTGATTAATTGATTTTGATACAATTGTGAGAAACTATTTTAGAGGCTTTACATCCCATGTTGTGATAAAATCTTTTGTATAAATTGTTATGTTGAGGTTATGAAATGATGATTCAAACTGTGAGTATGTGATAAATTGAACATATGACGGATGATGAAATACATGTGTATTGAGATGAGATGTGTGTATGGAGTTGTGAACTATGAACTGTGCAATCACACAATTGTAAGACCCTTTAAGGGCGACGAGTATTGTGATGGGATCCACTGTGGGAACCCGACGAGTTAAAATGATTTTGAAAACAATTGAGTAAATGTGTGTATTGCATAGTTCATAGATAAAGTGTATATGATTCATGAGGTGTGATAACATGTTAAATTGATATTATACCATTGTGATTGAGATTAAGTGTATGTGATAAATTGAGTATGTATATGATTGAGATATATATGTGCATTGAAGTGTTGTGTGCATTGAGTTGTGAACTATGAATTGTACAATCACACGATCATAAGTCCCTTCAAGGGTGACGAGTTAATGCTAAGTCCCTTTTAGGGTGACGAGTTGATGCTAAGTCCCTTTTAGGGCGACGAGTTGATGTTAAGTCCCTTTATGGGCGACGAGTTAATGATAAGACCCTTAAAGGGCGACGGGTTAAAATTATTTTTGAGAACAATTGAGGAGTTGTGTGTTTTGTATAGTTCATAGATAAAGTCTGTGTGCTAAAATGTTTTCTGGGTTGGACCTGAATCAGGAGGGAGAGGCCCTGACGGACTCTTCGGAGTGTAGGCCTTGGGGTCACACGGTTTGAGTGCTCCTTTAAGCCTATGTTGATCTCATATGGTTAGAGCATTCTCGCAAAACACTGTGACCCTAACTGGTCTCCCTATGATATTACCTAGTGAGAGTGACTTGATTTATTATTGTGTGGTTTGTCTTGTCATGTACTCCTAGGCGCCCGCCGAGGTTTTTCACTGACATGGTACCACATTGCATATAGGCTTGAGTCTTAGCATATCTGTCGCATACACTTGCTAATTGTTTATTATGAAATTGATGTGTTATTATGTCTTGATCGGAGTGTGTGATTCTTGTGTATTGTGATTGATGATTGAAAGGTGTGATTGATGGATGAAAAATGTGATTGATGAATGACAAAGTGATGAAATAATGTGAGATATGATAAGTAAATTGTATTTGGCTACTATATGTTGTGTTGTTTCTCTCTAGTAGTTAGAAATGTGATAACTCACTCCCGGTTTGTTGTTTGTGTTTGGATCATGTAATGATCTTGAACTTTGTGTTCGGGGGAGCAGATGAATAGGTGGATGACTATGAAGAACCTCATGCTAGAGGACACAGGAACACCATGCTCTGATAGGATGTGACATTAGGATATAAGTTCTATATTAATTGTATGAAACTTAGATGACCTTCTTTGTGTCGAGATGACTTTATTATTTATTTGGACAAGTTTGAATATGATGTAGAAGAAAGTGAATGTGAGCCTTTTACCCATTTAAAAAGCTTGTATTTAAAAATGTTTTAAAAATACTTTTAATTAATATTTGAATTTTTATTCCTTTATTAATATATATGTGAGGGGTAGGGTGTCACAAACAACATGCAACAATAAAACATAACATAATCTCAAACTGTAGAGAAACACCAACAACCAAAAGAACAAGTTAAACACACAACACCATAGAACAAGTCATTGAAGTGGTACACCAATAAAAATCTAAACAGAGAAATAAATCATTTTTACTATAGCAGATAGTGCATCATCAAACCTCTTTTTTTTCAACCTATTTCAGAACATTTTATTTAGTAGCTTAATTCAATATTAACAATAAATATAATGTTGTCTAACAGTGTCTAGTGTTACTGGGAGAAAGATAAAGATAAAGTTTGCAAAATTGTTAATGATTGTAAATAAAATTGGTTTGTTGCAACTTGTAAATTAGTGATCTGGTCATTAGAGTTGAAACTATAGTATAAAGTCACCAACACTAGTTAATCACATCAAAATTAGAAAGACACTGATAAAACTGGCATCATAACAGTACCTAACACACTTAGGCTTTAAACAACAATTTAATCTTTAACTACTCTATACGAACCTCAATTTTTTCAAGTGCATTTGTTGGTTCTGGAGGTGGGGTCCATAGCTTGGACTGCCCTTTGGGTGCAAAAGTCAATCCCAACTTGTCTCTCTACTCTAAGTGATTGTCCTTTCTCCTGACCGGATCATCTCCATAAAACAAACTGCGTTATGCCACTTTAGGACCAAGTTTACACAAAATAGGATAAACTTAAAACATAGCACAAGACTAGATTCATATTAAACATCAGATATCAGTAGGCTTAAAAAGTTTTGTTAATGTTGAAGTTGAATGTCATTCAAATTTAGGAAACAAACAAAAAAAGCACCAATGGTACCTCAACAAGTGCAGTCAATCCGAGTAATTTGCATATCTTAATCATGTATTTGATGTCAAGATCAGGTAAAACAACAGCAATTAAAAGGACTACATCTGCACCTTTAGTTCGAGCATAGTAGAGTTGCCATGCATCTATGATGAATTCTTTGCACAACAAAGGGCACTGCATATTCACAAAACATTTGATGGTATAATAAATTCAATATCCGGGACTATGCAATTCTCAAAACAAACCTTTATGCCAGTCTTTCTTATTGCCTCAACATTTTCAAAGCTTCCCTGGACCAATATTAAGTTAACGTTAATTTTGTTGCAATATCACCTAGTACTGAATCAGCCAAATATTATCTAGCAGTACACACATAACAAATTCCAGGTTTTTTGGTTTATCTTAAAATACTTTTCATCTGTCAAAGGGGTAGAAAATTAATTCAAAGAAGCAAAATGCTTAAGATGCAAAGAAGAAATTGATATGCATCATAAAACAATTTAAGACATATCTCTACAAACATGACTCAGATCAAGCACTTATTCTATAACAAGAAGATTCAGGAAGCCAAATAAAATTGAATAGACTAATTTTAACCAACTAGATACAATAGGTTGTCAATCAGGAAGCCAAATAAAATTGAAATATTTTTTTATAAGCAAAGTAATTTATGGATATAAGAATGCTTGCAATGAGAACAAGAGGTGCCCAAAACAATACTCAATACAAAAAATGATGCTACATAATATAAAGCTCAACAGCAAGCTAGCCTAAAACAGAACTTCAAGTATATGGAATATCTACATGTGGAAGTTCCCAATCATCAATATCATCATCAGCAGCATCTTTTTTCTTCTTTACAGAACCGTGTTTATTCTGTGCTCAAGCTCTTGATTGTGGCTTCTTGACATAACATCAATCAGAAAAATTAAATAAAACTAAATAAATATGGGAAATATAAAGTTGGTTGCGTGATTGAAAAAGAAAGGAAGGAAAAAAGATCGTAGGTCCGAACCCTTTTCCCGCAGAAACAAAAATATCAAACTAATTTGTCAATAAAAAAAATATAAATTCATTTTTATTTTGATAGGGAAAGGAAAGTAAACAACCTCTTTCGGTTCCTTATAGAAGCTTCGCAGGCCTTCCTCTTGATCTTATCATGTTTGTTCTCAAAGAACCTTCTGCGTTTGCACTCCTAAAGCACACCGGCTTTGAGGACCTCCTTCTTAAAGCGGTTGATGATTCTATCCTCGGGCTCGTCCTTGCCCACCACGATTTGCACATTGAAGTGAAGAATGTTGGAAAGGGAGAGTGCAGGGTATAATATACTCTTAACTGAGGAATCCTTATCGATTCCAATTGCACGCGCAGATGCTGATGTTGTGATGGCAACCGCTGAAAACCGTGACAAGGTTTTGGGAAATTGATCTTCTCTCTCAGCGCCATCTTCTGCTTCTCCATCGTCTGCGGCAACACCTCCCTGTCTCCTTCAACCAGGCCATCAGTGCAATGACGTCGTTCTTCACCGTGATTTTTATGTTTTTGATCACATGCAAGAAGGAGACTGGGGAGGTTTACCTCGCGCTGTTGTCGATGGTGTTTGGTATCGTCGTGGCGAGCAACAGTGAAGCGGAGAAGACATCACCGCCTCTCTCTCTGGCGCGATGGAGACAACGAAGGGCTTGGGAGCGACGTTAGGGTTGTTGTTGGCTGCATTTTGTATAATATATTTATTTCAAAGGGAAAACCGAAATAAATAAAATAATTAAAGATTTTATAACTTCAAGCAAAGGCGGTTTTTAAAAACCGTAGTAGGTAGGTCAACTAACAAAGACGATTTTTATAAAACCGCCTTCGTAACGTTCACATCGAAGGCGGTTGTATAAAAACCATTGTAACTGGATTAAAAAAGTTTGCTTTATTTTCAAAAATGCCACCGTATCATTTAGTACATTGGTTTTTTATAACTGATGTAGATACAGCGACGTGAAAAGGCACTTTTCTAATGGTGATTAGACCTAATCAACTTTTGGGAGGAGAATCATTAATCCCTAAAGTCATCAGAAATGGGATCCCAAAAGTGAAGCTGCATTTTCAACCCTCTTCTTTCGAGAATTGTTATCTAAGCACGCAAGATTTCCACTCACAGTGGCCAAATTATTATTCTAAAAGACCCATTTCGATTGAGATTTTCTCAGATAAACTAATTAAATCTCATGGTTTTGTGTAGGACATAAGCAAACAGAGTAAAGGTAAACACGAATTATCTGTCAAAATTACCTTCACTACCCAAAAGGATTTTTACCACCACAATGTAGAAATTGAAACTAAACAATTAAATGGTAAATTTTGTATTTTACTATGTTAAGGCACTTAAAACACCCTTTACTGAATATTTTAAAAGTTTTCAATTTCAATTTTGAGTTGTTCCCTTCAAGGAGAAAATGAGGATTGGGACGATGACGATCAGGGGTCCTCAAAGAAATTTTTCGAAAAAGAAAAACTCCTTCTTTAAGCAACACTAGACAATAGGTATTTTGAATTCTTTAGTACTCTTGGCTTTATTTTTTATGACTTTTCTAAACATGATTGACCCTTTTGTAGGGATCGAAGAAAACTAGTAAAGCAAAGACTAATGACCAAGTTAGACTTCCACCAAAACCACCTAAATTTCAAGAATCATCCAAGGTTCAAAACTTTCTGTCTAACTTAATTTATTTCCATGATTTTCATAATTTAACCAATTTCCTTGTCCTTTTAGTGTACTACCTCTCAACCATTAAAGATTAATGTCTCGAAAGGATTGGATAATTTTGATGAGGACATACCTGTCAGTTCCTCCTTCAAAGCCACCTCTTTCACTACAACAAAGCAAAAGGTATTCCAAGAAACTTTGAAGAAAATTCATTTCACAAGATCTATATCTAGAGAGTTTCTTGAAACATATCTTTTGAAGGGAATACTGAGGGATAGATCCTGGCTTTCTACCTTACAGGCTAACAAAATAGTGGATCTTTCATCATCTCAAGATCCTTCTCTAAACTGGTGATGACGAGGTAAATTTCTATGCATTCATAAATTCTTTCCATTGCTAAGTTCTTTTTGAGAATTATAAGATTGAACTCATTACCTTTCGATAGGAAAAAAAATCAAGATACCTCTGTCGTTAGTTCAAGTGCTAAAAGCATAAAAAAGGAAACAATTGGTAAACGCTTCAAACTCAATTTTTTTAACTCTTTCAATTTGAATTTCAAGAAATCAAAATTAATAAATGTATTTCTATCCAAATAGATTCAAATATACCAGCTTCAACAACTTATGCCCACAACGCTGGAGAAACAGAAGGCCCGAAAGGACAAGATGCTCAAAGTCATAGTGTGTCTTCCCCCTCAAAGGCAATGTCAATTCTAGATCTCATAATCGAGGAAAATGCCATCAAGGTGGATTCAACTCTTGACCAACTTCTAAATATTGGAATTGAACAGAACACTCCAGCTATTGAGGAGCAAGTTGGGATCAAAGTTCCTGTTTATATTTCTGCTCCCATTCCAGTCATTGAAACAAATAAACCTATACTTGAACAAAGCATGTAATAACAAAGATCCCTCATTTTCTTTAATTTATATCAACAATGAAGCTGAATTATTTTTCTTTAATTGCAGATGTTGTCGAAGAATCACCCATGATGGATGCAAAGGATCTTCAAAGGGAAACAGATCCATTGGATGTTGACCCTTTCGCTTTTATTAACATCTAGTCTTCCGATTTGGTGCCATCAAAAGCTTCTGAATCTATCTACAACAAGCCATTCATACATTTCAATGAAGCTGTTGCAAATTTTCAAAGACTAGCATTCTATCAATCTCTCAAAGATTCCCTCTCTAATCCAGATTATAAGTCTTAACTTCAGCAATCCATAAATGAAGTTTTTAAATTTAATGACTTAGTGGTTGATGAAATACGTAAGGAAATTGAATATTTCCTTAATATCTTCAGCAATGCCTTCCTAGCTCATCAACTACATAGTCAGCATACTGCTTATATTACTGAGATAGAATCTTCAACAGAACAGGGTCGAAACAAGATGATCTAGGCCAGAGAAGGATTCCAAAAAGCCAAAGAAAAGATTATGTTGATTCAAAGGCCAATCAAGAAAACTGAAGAAGCTGAAGCAGAGTTGATGAACAAAGAATAAGAACTTATGGTGCTCCTTAGGCCAATTCAAGAAGAACTTCATTCTACTCACCTCAAGCTTCAAGAGTTTCGATCTGGCAAGAAGATTAATGAGTAGAACAAAGATTCTTTATATTCAACTACTAAAGAAATAATGCAAGAGTTGAAAGGCCCTCTTGAGAAGTGCAGGCAACTCGAGCATGCTCAAAAGGAGTCAATGAATGCACTGTATGGTTCAAAGCATTCAATGAACTGAAATGAAGTCATTTTATTCGACCCACCGAATCTTCTTTTGTTGTATATTCTTGAACAGATTTTCAATTTGTTGATATATTTTGGCATTCATGTAATTTCCTTTTGAAAAATTTGCACTTTAATTATCTAAGTTATGGGAATGTTTATTTCAGTTATCATTGGTCTATATATTTTTAAGTATTTTCCATTTATCGAACCAATGTAATTGTTTGTGTTTACTTCTCGAATTGCATAAGCATTTCCAAATAAAACCTTTTCAATAACATAGGGTTCATCCCAATTTGGTGACCACTTACCAAGAACTTTTGAGTTCTTGTCCATGGGTAATATAACTTTCCAAATTAAATCTCCAATTCGAAAAGATTTTTTTCTTAACCTTTTTGTTATAATGTTTTGCCACCTTTTCTTTTTGACGAATAATATTTTCTAAAGCAACTAAATGTTCTTTGTCTAAAACATTCAACTCATCATGCATCATATCTCAATAGTCTTAGACAGGAGTCTCATTTTGTCTCTGAATTCAAATCGAACTTAAATTTATTTCAATAGGAAAAACTGCATCATGCCCATAAACCAACTTAAACGGGGTAACACCAGTAGCCCCTTTTGGTGAATTTAAATAGGCCCAAAGAACTTGGTTTAAACTTTCATGCCAACTTCTAGGTTTTTGGCTAACATGTTTTTGATTAAGCTTATTAAAATCTTATTTATTGCTTCAACTTGGCCATTGTCTTGAGCATAATAATGGGTAGAGATTACTAACTTAATCTTTCAAGAATTGGCATATTGAACCACTTTTCGACCAATAAAAATAGTACCTTAATTTGTTGTTAGTGTTTTAGGGATACCAAATTGAAAACTAATGTTTTGTTCTATGAAATTAATTATATCCCCTTGATCAACATTTTTTAAGGGGATTGCCTCTATGCACTTTGTAAAATAATCAACAGCAACTAAAACGTACCTATGCCCTTTCGAAGAAGGTGGATGGATTTCACCTATTAAATCTAATGCCCATCCTCAAAAGGCCAAGGTTTTATTGTCGAATGTAACCCACTTTCTGGAACTTGTTGTATGAGACCATGTTTTTCGCACTCTTCACATGATTTCGCATAATTAATGCAATCCTTCAAAATAGTTGGCCAATAATATCCTTGTCGAAATAGCATTCACTTCATCTTTTCACCAGTTTGGTGAGAACCACAAATTTCTTCATGGGTTTCAGCTAAAGCTATATAAGCTTTTGATTCCCTCAAACATTTTAATAAGACTACATCCAAACTCTTTTTATACAACTCATCTCCAAGTATGACATAATTGACAACTTTATAGTTTGTCTTTCGATCAACAGATAGATTGGGATTTTGAAGATATTATACCAAAGGTTTTCTCTAATCTTGAGTTGTCACCAAATCAATATTTAAAATTTCTACTTCTTCATGCAATTTTTCTTTGACAATTATCAATACTTCGATATTTTGTTAACTCAGCTTATAACCAGATGCAATTTGAGCCAAATGATTAGGCTCTTTATTTTGTTCCCCAAACACATTTTGAATTCAACCTCTTCGAATTGAGCCAATAACTTAGATGCATATGAAAAATACTTTGGTAAATTACTTTTAATGCATTTAAATTTATGAGTTAATTGATTGATGACTAACTCAGAATCTCCTCTAATTAGAACATGTTTTGCACCTAAATTCAGTAATGTTTCCAAACCAATTATTAAAATCTCATATTATGCTTCATTGTTGGAACACATGTTGTATTTCGAATAGGATCTTCACAGGTGTATTACTTGGAGAAATCAAAACAACACCAATTCCTACCCCCTTACATGTTTCAATCCATCAAAATATAATACCTAAGGTTTAATTCCTATATAGCATTCTAATATTTCAATGTTCGAATGATCAACCAAAAAATTTTCTACAACTTGGCCTTTAATAGATTTTAATGACACAAAAGTAAGAGAAAATTTAGTTAATGAAAGGGTTTATTTCCCTATTCCATTGTGCAGAATAGATTTAGACAACATAAATTTAATAACATTGTTATAAGAAAGTACTTGACATTGAAAGATTTTATATAATACTGAGTTTAGTACAAGAATAATACAAGCATAAGCACAATTTTTCTATTACATTATATCTAATTTCAACATCATTAAGAATTCGACTTAGATAATAAACAACATGTTTTATGCCATTATCATCATCTTGCACTAGCATGCTTTCATTAGTTGAATTTGATGCTGCAATGTAGAATCTCAAGTATTTTCCTTTCGCGGGAGGCACTAGAATTGGTGGATTCGCAAGATATCTCTTATTGTCATTAAAAGCTTCTTGGTGTTCCTTTTCCCATCGAAATTCAACTTTATTCTTTAATCATAGTAAAGGTGAAACCACTTTAGTTTTTCCTGACAGATTAGAAATGGATGTTCTAAGAAAATTCACCTTACCTAATAATGATTGAAGTTGTTTTTCTCTACTTCAATTCCCTTTTGATGGATAATGAAACCCAAGAAATCACATGCAGATACACCAAAAGCACATTTTAATTGATCCATCTTTAGTCTATGTGGTCAAGATGATTATCTTTCGATTTTGATTTTACAACAACATCATCTATATAAACATGCATGAATTTTCTAATCAAATCAAGAAAGATAAGATTCGTTGCTCTTTGATATGTTGCACTAGCATTTTTCAAACCAAATGATATTATTATCCATTCATATGTTCCTAATGCCCATGGGCATCGAAAAGCAGTTTTAAATATATCATTTTCAACAATGTATATTTGATTATATCCTAAATAACCGTCTAATAAACTTAAAATTTCATTGTCTGTTGTTGAATCAATTAACATATCAGCAATTGGCATGGGGTATTCATCTTTAGGGATTGTTTCCTTTAAATCTCTAAAATCTATACATACATGCATTTTCCCATTCTTTTTAATCACAAGAACAATATTAGAGATTCAATCAACATATTTTGTAGTTCGAATAAACTTGGCCTTCAGTAGCCTTTCGATTTCTGCTTTGATAGCCTCTAAAACAATAGGAGCAAATCTTCTTAGTACTTGTTTCACTGTTTTTTCCCTTCACAAATAGGCAATCTATGCTCCAATGGTTCTCTACTGAGTCCAAGCATATCTTCATATTCTCATGTGAAACAAACCTTTAACTTATGTCATAGTGAAATTATTTTTTCTCGAAGCCCAAAATCTAACTTACTTACGTAAGTAGGCTTTCAATTTTCTTCCGTCCCCAGGTTAATCTCTTCTAAAGGATCCTGAGATTCCATCTTTTTCAATGTTGAGGACATTGATTTCTCAAAGCCTAAAGGTGAATTATCGTAAATACAATCCAAGTTCAAATTCTCACCTTTTCGCTAAGAAACATCTTGCGATTTCTCTTTTACTTCGATGACATCAATATCCACCATTCTCTTTTATTCCTTGATGGCATTAATATCCATCATTCTCTTTTCTACCTCGATGGCATCAGTATCCATCATGTTCTCTTCTATGGCCATAGTAGCCATTGTTTTGCTTTTGACGATCGTAGTAGCCGTTTTTTCTGATTTTGATGGCCGTAGTAGCCGTGTTTTCTTTTTCGACAACTGCAGTAGCTGGTTTCTCATTTTCGACGATTGTAGTAGCCATTTGCTTTTATTTTCAGCTATGTAAGCCGATAAGCGAGCCACGAATCTCGCATATGCTTCTTATGAAGTCATGATTCTTCAACTTTGGTCGTTTTCTCAACAACCTTCTTAATCAACAGAAAACCTATATTCGCATCCCAGCAAAAGAATTTTCCCTTTTTGTCACCTGATTTGTTGTTCACATAGAATGAATCTTCAATTTCGAACGAAGCAGTCCTCACCATTGCTTGATCGCCTTCACTTGCAAAGGCAATGTAAATTTCATATGATGATTAATTTGCTTCAACCATCTTGAGTTTGCAATCTTCATTCCAAAAGAACAGCTTTTGATGAATTATCGAAGGAACAACACCAACTCCATAAATCCATTCCCTTCCCGACAACATATTGAAATTGTGTTGTGACCAAATTACCAAAAACATTGTAGGACTCCTTCTATTTCCTACTGAAACATCCAAGCAAATCGCTTCCTCAGAATCTGAAGGTTTTCCATAAAAGTCAGATACCACTATATTGTGAAGAATTGAATCCTCAATTGTCCTTCCAAACCTGCACAGCATAGACCTTGGCAAGATATTAAATGCATCCCCTCCATAGACCAAGATCTTATTAATAATTTGGTCCTCCACCATAGCAATCAAATGGAGTGGCTTCATATGGCATCTCATATCCTTAGTGGGTAGATTGAAAATTGCAGCATTTTGATGTGGTGTGAAACAAGAGACTTGTGTAACCCAAACAACCTTGGGACTCAGAAAAGGATCATCAAAATAATCCTCTCTTGTATAATCGCTCAAAATATTCATGTTCTGATAATCTTTTGTGTATTCCACAGGTAAGATCGAGATGACTCCACATATGGCTTCCAATGAGTCCTCAAACCTAAACTCGAAAGAGTCCGCTATCATTTCTTTTTGAATCCAGGATGTGGACCTTCACTAATTCTATCAAAGACTAAAGGTCTTGCAACATTTTTATGTTGCATTGCCAATATCACATCTCTCCTCATCCTTTAATGCCTTCTCCATGGGTTTTTGACATATTTCAATTCACCCAAGGAGGATTTTGATAGCTATAATATCCCTTCCTCGAACCTTCAGTTGTTCCTCCCCTTCGAAGTGCCAAACTACTCCCTTCAAACTCCTTAAAACGTGAACTGGATCCTTCGTTCCGTGGTTAAAACCACTTGTTTGTTGGAACATTTTCTTTAGGGACGCACGACTTCCTCTGAGACACACTATAGGGACTTACTTTGATTTTCTTTTTCCTTAACCTCTACTTACTGTACTTTCTTGAAACTCTTTTGAATTTTCGAAGCCTCGAATGCTTTAGCCGCCGACGTATCAAACATGGCGCTACAACAAGGACATAGCATAACCTATTTCACATATTTTTGTTTTTTCGATAGAAAATCAACCAGTGATTCTCCTGTAAGTGGAAAAACTGACTCTTCCTCTTTTTCAAACTCCTCTAGGGCTTGATTTATCTCCTCTTCAGACAGAGGGGTGCTTACTTTCAATGTCCAAATCAAGGCCCCAATCATCTTGATTTGCATGGGCTCTACATAGTTAGCTTGAATGTGAAATGGGTCAGTGTCCACTTTCATTGGTTTTTCCTCGAACTTCAGTCTCCCTTCATCAATAGTTGTTTGGACCATGTCTCTAAAATGTAAACAATTGTTAGTCCAATGTCCAAAAATATTATGAAATTTGCAATATCTTTTTCCTTTTCTTTTTTCAAAAGTAGGTATTTTATTATCATCACTAAGGACAATTTGTTTGTCTTTCAACAATACATCAAATATTTTACTTGCCTTAATAATATCAAAATTATATTTCAAGTTAGGCAATTTTTGTTTTTCATCTAACTTTAGCATTTGACAAGTATAAGGAGGTTCAGCCTATAATTCTTCCACATATTTCATCTCATCCTCCTCCTGATTAACAAATATGCAATTTTCTCCCTTCTAATTTTGTCAAATCTTTTACGCCTTTTTTCATATTTTATTTTCTCAATTATCCTTATTCTTGTTACTAATTGTGCCACATCTTTAACCTGTTGATTCACCAACTTCTTTCAAATTGAAAAATTTAAACCTACAACTACTATCCTGACTAGTTCATATTCAAGAATTTGAGTATGGCATCGAGCCTCCATTTGTTGAAATCTATTTAAATAATATTCAATTGTTTCATTACTGAAACATTTAGTAGTTTTCATATCTATGAGACTAACCTTAGTCTCTCCACTAAAGAAATGTTCATGGAACACTCTTTTGAGTTGTGCCCAAGCATACATCGAATTTGGAGGCAATGTGGTGAACCAAGTAAAATCATTTTTCATTAAAGAACTAGGAAAAATTTTCATTTTTAGGAATTCATCAATGGTTAAATCACCACATTTTGTTTGAAAATAGGCTACATATTTTACAATAGATTCTTGTAATTCTACCGCAAATGTCAAAAACTTAGGCACCTTATAACATCTTGGCAACTCAGATTGTAAAATATAATCAGGGAAAACAAAAACAAAGTAAGGTGGTTGTGCATTTCCTACTTTGAAGCCATGTTTATTCAAAACCTCTTCAATCATTTGATTGATCTGAGGATTTTGAATTACTTTGAGGCCTAAACCTTTTTTTGGACCATTTTGTCCTTAAAGCATTTGATTTCATTGCATATTGGCTAAGACTTCATCTGCATTCTGATTTCTATTAACCAAAACTAGATTTGATTGTTATCTATCATTCACTATTCGAGCTAGGATATTAACATTGTTTTTAGGATTATTATTATTAATATGTCCCTTTTGTATTGGTATTTCCCGAATTACATGTCTATTCTCAAGTTGGTTTCTAAGAATGGCCAAAGCATCTCCTATTCGAGTTAAGATACCATTCATTTGCTGATAACTTTTGTTGGTAGTTCTTAACATAGGATTTAAGATCGAGGCCATATGATTCGTTAAAGTGTTAACTATTTCATGATTACTATGGTTTATTTGTTGTCAAAACACTATTGATGTTTCATTGGAAACACCTATAGAGATCATGCTTCTATCTCCTGTTATCCTATCCTCAATGGAAACTCTTATATTTTTTAATTGGTCACCATCATAAGAATGACTATTGCCACCAAGTTCTAAAAGTCTGTTAGTTCATCTAGTGACCACAATTGGTGGTACTGGATTTTGACTCTGAGGCATAGGAAGACTCAATTGTGGCATGTTCATTTCATTACACACCGGTGGCATACCCCATGGTCTTGTGGTAGAAAATGGTGGAGTGTTTGTAGTTGAGATTACATTATTTTGTGGCAACGAAGTTTCAATGACACTTGTCTAAACTTGTGAGCGCATCACGTCTTCACCACTTACATGTATAGGGTCATTGTTTGCATGACTAGTACCTACAACCATTTCATTATTCACCCCAGAAGGTATATTTGTTTGATTTTGTTCATTGCTACCACTACTATTGGTAGAAGTGTTTGCAACTTTATTATTACTATTGTTGTTATTATATGGTTTCTTTGACTATTGTTTGTCATTCTACCACTTCTTAACAACATGCAATTCTCATTAAGATTTGTTCTTAAGATTGAATTTTTGGCAAACTATTCCCATTAGGCGTGTCAATTTGTTGATCATGAAAATTGTATTTATTCCTTGAAAGGAAAATATTTTCAAAATAGCAAAAGAATTTTCATTAAATGATTATATTAACAAATAAGTGTTTAAAGATGAGACCTAGAATCCATTTTTGATTATGAGTTCTTTTTGGTTAAACAAGAAAGTTCATAGTTTACAACTTATCAGAGAATTGTCTAATATTTAATGCAAAGTATGATTATAATTTCAATAAACATATCCATTTTTGTTATAATAGTATAATAGTTCATAGGATTAATAATAAGGAAATTTTGATAAAAATTGTTTTCGATTCAATGATTAGTTTTTTAAAGATTTCGATAATAATAATAGTAATAAGTAGGCATTGGAAAAGTAAAGTTTTGAGAAGAAATGAAGATTGTAAAAGGTCAAGGGTTTAGAATTGTGCAATAAAATAAACAAACATGAATTCACAAAACATGGAAATTAAATACATACATGATGACTTGCTGAACCGTTAGCCAATTTTTTATGGTTGGCATTGTTAGTGTTTGAGGAATTAAGTGATTGTGTTTCAACCCCCCAAAAATTGGCAGTAAATAGTTTTATTTATAGACTTCTAATATTAACGATCAAATTACATGATATCAACACGTGTATAAAGATATTCTTAAATACATTGATTTGATACTAATAATTGTTTTCACATAACTTTTTTGCAACAACGCCAACTGATACTTCGATTTGTCAAAAAATATTTTGCTCTCTAGCGCTTTCCAATCACATATGCATGAATGAAATTATCAAAATCAGCAATCTCAATCAAAATTATTCACTTCGGTCTCGTTTCTCGAACTTTTGCTTATATTCCAATTGCTTTTAAAGGGATTCTCTTACTTATCTTGAGTCAAGTATATTGAAATTAAATAATAAAATTTTTATTATTGTTGTATTGAATTTTTATTATAATATTTTGAATATATAAATCCAAAAATATATATTAAATATTTAAAATATTCAGTACATATTAATAGAATAATGAATAATATTTAATCTTGTAAAGTAATGAAAGGTCAAAATACTAAACTTTAAAATTGGAGGAATCGCCTTTTAAAAAAAAAAAGAACTAGAGTAATTGAATTCGTAACTCTACGCCTGATTGTTTTATCGTTGAACAAACACAAACTAACAGTCCGACTTTGAAAGAGAGGTGAAGTTTTCCTTTCCATCTACTATGCATAAGATGTGTGCTGAAATAAATTACAATCATCTACAATACTCTTTCCCGAAAATATAAGTAACAAAAAAATCAAGAGCAAATTACACCCGCATCCTTGTGTTTTTCTCAAATTGCACCCTATACCCCTCCTTTTTTTACATTACTTTTACCCCCTTTTGTTAACATCGTTAACTAATGTCAATTGAAATTTGTGAGCAGAAGAAATTCCTCTAACATCTTTATACTCAATGACAAATCAATGTTTTTAACTGCTCCTGCATTTGTGGTTTTAACTGTTTTCTTTGAAATATTTCTTTTTTATGGCTAGATGTTTAACATAATATCTCAATCAAGAGTTGCATCTTCTTCAAGTGTTAACAATGAATGGACCTTTCATAAGGCAATAACAATTTTTCCTTTAATAGTTAACTCTTAATTCATTATTGCTAACACTTGAAAAAGATGCAACTCTTGATTGAGAGATTATGTCAAACACCTAGCCATCAAAAAGAAATATTCCAAAGAAAGTAGCTAAAAACACAAATACAGGAGCAAAACACTAAAATTTGAAGCAAAGGATCATATCCAATCAATAAGCATTGTTGGGAACACATCCAACAAAAGCCTATCAACCAAACAACGCAATATGCACCAAAAAATTGAACGAAGAAGAAGAAGAAAAGTGTTAACACATGCGTACAAACAAGGTGGGTTTACGTCCAATTAGAGAAAAAAGAAAAAGAAGGAAGAGTGTTAAAATATTTTCAAGTTGAAAATGATGTCATGTCTTTTATGGAGTTAAGAGGAAGAAGATAAGAGTATTTTAAACATAAATTTTCATATTAAAAGTCATGTGACCAATATGTGGTTATTTTTTATTAAATTATTAAATGGTGTTTAAGAGGAAAGGAGTCTAGATGTAATATGAACTAAACAATTAAAGAATTTTTTGTAGGGTGCAAAAAAATAGGGATGTCAGGTGCAATTAAAAAAAAACATAAGGAGTGCGAGTATAATTTACTCAAAAATCAATGTGTTAAATTAGTAAGTAAATTTTAATTAATTCTCTCATATCTAATGACAGTATCTCTGAAATATTTTCATTTAATTATAAATTTATTTTTAATAGCTTTTTTTTCATATGTAATTCATGTAAAGGATATTTTAAAAAATGAATTAACTTTTTTTATTGAGACTATCAATATTAAATAATGTTGATTAATTTTTTTTATAGGTGTTAATTAATTTTTTTTCCTTATATTTCAAAATCCGGAAGAGGAGTAATATTTAAGGAAATATGTGCGACAGCCACCAAACTAATAAGTGAATTAATAAGGATATAATAAATTTATGAGAAAAAACATGTTTTAGGTTCTTCAAGTTTTGATTAAAATTGCAGTCAAAAGTTTTGATTACAATTGATTTTATTCCTTATATTTTAAAAATAATGATTTTGGCTTTTGTACTTTTTGAATGTGGTATATTTGATTTTTTGTTAGGTCCTAAAAACAGAATCAAGGATGAAATCTACCATATTTTAGCAATATCAGGCCTAATTTTTTTTTAAAAAAAATACATAGAAACTAAAATCAATTTTACTAAATTTTAAGGAAGCTAAAACTCATTTTACTCCAAAATTAAGTGCTGTGCATTAAAAAAAAATGCGTGGATAAGCATCACTCACGTGGACCTACCATGTGACAAGTAGCAAATTTGTTTTTTTTTTTAAAGGACTAGTACAAAATTGTTAAAAACTAAAGAAAAGGGTACAAGCCCCTTTCTGAACTTGCATTTGACATTTAAAATTTGTTAATAAGATATATTTAATTTTAAAAAAAGTATTTTTTTTTTTTTTTTACTTATTAGACCACTTGTATCCTCTACAAGTTCATTAGAGACAATCTTTCTGGAACTGAATAGATCATTATAAATTATACGGTTCTCCCTTAGTATTTGTTTAGGATTCAGGGTTTAAATTATGAAAATTATATATAAATTAGAACATGAAATTTATCCACTAATAATAAAAAGAATATGAACATTATTTTAATCCAACATTTTGTTCATTTTATTAAAAATTATCAAATTAAAATATTTCTTAGAAAAAAAATTGTACCTTTTAACACTTTATTCGTAAGCATACCCTTAAACTTATGTGACAATAAATAAAATAACCTAAAAAATAAAATCCCTTGCTAGTCTAGCCAAAAAACAAAACCAGATTTTTTTAGTTCAGGAATTGCCTCGTAGGTAGCTTCACCTTCTTATTAAGAAGGTATATGCAAGAAGGAATTAATTGGAGAAAATGGGCCATAGGGGAATTGAAGCTGGAGTTGGGCCTGGGCCTTCTATTGTAACTGATAAAATACATTGGTTGGGGCTGTTGCTTCCTGCACTCTTTCCAGAATTTTTTTTTTTTTTTAGCTTCCAGATTTGGCCATTCCAGAAGCCGAAATCTGTAATCAATCCAGAATAAAATTTTACATTTCAGATTTGGAGGTGCAGGAAACAACAGCCAGTAGGTTGGTTGATTGGGGGCACAGGGAATAAAAAGGGAAATTGTATAGTAAATGGGGGTAATCAGAAAATTAGTGGAAAAATAGGAGTCTACAGGTCTCTGGAATACCAGTGTTTATTGATAATTGAATCCAATTTTTCCCATAATTTTCGTATCCCTAATTTTCAATTGTAAAATTCTCATTCTCACAATAAACAAGTTTCTGTTTTCTTCTAGTTGTTTCTCTCTGATCCACTCTACCATTCAACTATATAACTTGTAAATGCAATCTATGGTTAAAAAAAATAAAAGACAGAAATATTAATAAGCAAACAACACTACCGCGATGCTTGCATCAAAGAAATTTTCTACAGCTATGATGTAACATTGAAACAACACATACAACCGCTCTGAGACGGTTGCATTCACCAAGAGAATCTTATCCAACATTTTCAAACATTATCTACAAATTCATGTAAAGCAGAAGGAAGAAAAGGAAGCAAGGGTGAGGAAGAGAAAAGGCAACTATGATGTGTTCTTGTGGACATTGCCATGATACATTGAACTAAGATGTAATGTCAACCCACAAGAATAGTGACCTCAATGAGCCATTTATATGTATGAATGTAAAGAGAGCCCAAGTGAAGCTCCTTTGCTGCAACAATATGATCACTGGACGTCTAAGAAAGTGAAATCACATTTTTAGCCACTTTGGTTTAACAACCTTTTTCTCAGCAGGTTTGCGTTCTTCGACGGGATGGGGATGAGTTGCCACTGCAGGTTCTGGTTCTGACTGTACTACAGGCTCAGATTGCTGGCCTTGATCAATTGCATCGTGCAAATCCTTCAAAGACAATATCTCTTCTTGGAGGTAAGGACTAGTATGGTCACCCACTGTGCTATCACCTACACAACACATTAAATAAGACAGGAAAATATAAGAGAGCTGGTCGTCACTAAATCCCAAACAAGGTGAGAGATAACTTATCACAACCTCTTTAACAGTGTCTAATTAATTAAAAATACACATCAATGGTATTGTATTATATTATGTGAAAAATAAGTGAAGCTACTGTCATTTATATATTGATCAATGCTATACACGTAACTGCATTTGCTTGATTAAGTAGTACAATGTTAATGATAGATTTGAAGGGATACACATGTTCACAACAATATAGATGCATCAACAGTGCCAAAAGAGAACATATAAATATAAAAACTGAATTTCTGCAGATCGGTTGCAAAATAAAATAACAAGAGTACAACTGCACACTTGAAGGATTTGAACATTAAATGGGCTTCAAAACCGACCATACAAATACTCAAAAAAGTCTTCAAAAAAAAAGGTCTCATGGAGAAATAGTGGAATTTATATAAATATCAAGCAGGTCAATTCGACTGTATCACATAACATGAAAAATTGGGAAGTGGGGGGGGGGGGGGGGGAATATTTTGGAAAACTACTATCCTACAGACTCACAAAGTGGGAATAAGTCATACTCAAGATCATGTAGTGCTGATATTATAATCACATGATAAATTAGTTATGTCACAACATTAATTCTCCAGATATTTTTGTCATCAAATTAGTTATGTGAAGATATAAAACAGTTGCCAAGTATGTCCTTTTTAATTGCTACTTCAGTCTCCATTAGAACAAATATGAAGACATTTTAGATAGTTAACGGACTAATTTGGAAACAATTCTGGCACTAATCTTTGGAGGATTTAGGTATTTACTTCTGCAAAAAGGATTCTTATGACAGAACTTACCTTTTGGGACATTGTATGAGAAGTACACAATGGCACCAGGACAAAAGCCAGCAGTGTAAAAATCCCGAGACATGTCATTGATCACCTTCTTAGGCGGAGTAGTGTCTGCATTATAAAAGTACATGTGATTTATTTTTCAAATCATACCCAAAGAAACCCTCTATTGGTTAGTAATTTATAATCCTTCTCAAGAGAAGTTGAGATTCATCATGGACCATGCTTACTAATGTATGAGTTAAGGGAATTTGAATTATACTATAAAAAGTCGGTACAAATTCTAAACACCATAACATGCTTACATATATAAAATGGTTGCTCTGGCTGTGCAATAACTTTAGTGAGGAGATCAATTAAACTCTGGATTGTTTCGGATGGGTGGAAGGTAACCTCCAACGTGTGATTATCGGGGAAGCGAACTCTAATTACAGCCTGCAAGCAATCATAGTATATAATTAGCAAAATATTGTCCATATTTAGGTCGATTTGTTTTCTGATTGTTCCTAATTATTTTCATAAATAGGTTGATTCTAAATTTCTAGTCCCTATTCATGAGACTGATTATCTCATGTATATATATTAATTAAATATTGTAATGTTATCATGGAAACACAACAACAGACACTATTCACTATTTTCAGTCTCAACTGCAACTATAATAATAATATTAAGAACAACAAAGAGAAGGAGCCAGACATTACTTTGGTTATTCTTGACCTACGAGCTGCCTCTTCTGCTTCTCGGATTTTTCGAGTCTTCAAGAATTTATCTAAGTAAATTGAATACATTTAAATTTCAATGTCATGGAGTGATAATTTTGTCGAAGTATTCTAACAGTTAAAAAAAACTAATTCTGTTTAGCATCACCCTTTCAGTGAGTATTATCACCCATCAGTTGTAAATAAATAAATAAAACACATATATACAATTGCATTTAAAAAGCCAAAACGTGGGAGAAAATAATATATTTAGTAGAGGACAGTATAAACAGTGTAGAGTATGATATGGCACTTCTAAATGCTGCAAACAAATGGTTAATTGACATTGGCCATTGACTAAATAATCGTTTTTGTCCTCGTTATTTAACTTTTTGTTTTCTCAACCTCATTAGATTATCAGTTTTTAAAATAAATAAAAAATAACAACATATTTTTATGACTGGTAATGAGCGGAACGGAAAGGAAATGAGGGGAAGAGGATAAAATCCCCCTGTTTGAGAATTTAAAATAGATTGGAGGGCAAAAGAATGGAAACGAAACAATTCTCCATAATTTCCCCGCAAAGATAAAAATATCACTTCCCCATAATTGGGGTGGAATGGGGGGAACACACAAGGACAATGGAATTCGGTTTTGTTGCTTTATTAATCTTCCAAACAAGCAGAATGGTAACTTTGTCCCATTCCTACACTTCCCATCCAAGCCTATTCCCTCTTGTTATGTTTGTCCAATAAATGAAAAAAAATCTGAACAAAGAGTAAAATGGAGAAAGTGTACATCAATGCAGATGCATAAGTTTATATGACTTGTAATCTTATTTAGGTAATTGTTCAAATTAGAAAATTTGGCATATTCCCCATATGAAACAGGGCCTGAAAATAGGTGACAATGTGGTTAATAAATTTTACTCCTTTGCTCATGGAATGATTAGTATCATCATTACCTTCCTTTTTAGTAGCCAAAAGCCTGTAATAATCTTCAGCAGTAAACTCATAGAAGTCATCAGTCTCCTCTCCTACATACCAACAAGAAATATAAGTTTAATCAGGATATTTGAGAGAAAAACAATATCAACAATTGAAATTTTACAAGCAAACATTTTCAAGGGCCTTGGAATTGTCTAAGATAAGGTGCTATTACCATTGGATAATGCAGCCTTTGAAGATAAAGAAACAACTGATGTTTCAAAAACATGGATCTCTCGTCCAAATCTTTCTTTCACAGCAGCAAGCTTGGCCTGGTTCAACAAAATATAAGGGTAAACGAAAGATCATTGAATAAATAGTTCATTGAAGTGCAGAAGCAGTAAACCTGAACTAGGAAAAGTTGGTAGCAGTACAAATAAATAAATTAATAATACATATGCATTAGAGAAAAATCCAATGTCTCATGGAAGATCAAAGATAACAATCATTTCAGAGGACAGAGAGAGGACTTCCTATTTCGATTTAACAAGTCCAAATATCCAAGAGTGTTTGCATCTCAAATGAAAGGCTCAACAAGCCCATTTGTAGTTTCAGACTGTTATTAAAATTGAAAAATCACGATTAGATACATCATACATGCAATTCTCCCAGCGATGTGCTGAATTGAACCTTGAATTGCAATAAATTTCTGCATCACACAACTCAGTTCGCAACTGGGTCAGACATGTAACCATGTCAGGTCATGCATATCCAGCTTCTGAAAAACACTAAAAATACATACAAAATAATTGGGCCAAAAGGGAGGGAAACAGCCACTCTAAACTCTCCAATGTGATCCACACGAAACATTTTAGAAAGAAACCCTATTTTTCTTTTCTGTCCTCTGCATCTCCCCAGTCCCCACACACTACAGTGGTACATGTGCTTCATATATTCTGTCTCCAACTATTTTATTTCTGGTAGCATTCAATATTGGAGGTTTTTCTAGTTGTGGTTCCTTACCTCTGTTTTGGTATTTCTATACTTCTTGTTTTTCCTCTTTGTTGCTGTCTTTATACTCATGTTGGGCTTTGTGCAGTTAAGCATCTTGGGTGAAAAATGGGTCACACAAAAAAGGAAGAGACTAATATTACTTTATTAACTATATAGTGAGCAATTTGACTTCACAATGCTAATATATAGATGTTTTGATATGTTTCTTCCATGTTAAAATGCTCTCAGATTTATGTATTTTAGTTATTTATCATGAATTGGTGCTTTTATATGACTTTGATAGCATGTATATATTATTTTTAATTACTGATCATGAATCTTACAATTGACAATATGGTACATTTTGCAATTCAAAAAGTAGGTCTTCTAATTCACTATTTGATTCGCAGTTTGAAAACCATCATTTCAAAAACCAAATACAAAAGGAAAAGATAAGCAGAGCTTGTTCAGTCAGCCCTGGCTCCAAGAACAGAAAGCTGAGCATGACACAAATTAAAAACAAGCTTCAGCCAGACCAAAGAACTCCATGAGAAAGCTCCAATACAGATAACAAAGAAGTCGCATCGAAATCGGAACAGAGAACACAAACAGATAGAAGAGATGAGTTTGAACAAGATTGAAAAGTTGGAAGAATCGGATTCAAATGGTGTCACATGAGAGAAGACTTTGGTTTTTTTTTTTTAACTCAGATCACAAAACCTGACTCCGAACCCATTTGCAACAACAGTGTTTGACTCAGAAAATTGCAGATCTCACGATCTTGTAAGATCGACTATCTCAGTGCTGTTAGACCAAATCACAATCTTAACTCCAATCCAGCACAGAGATGGCTGCAAAAATCATGAAATCATGCAATCTCACACAGTCTATGTTGCAATTTTGATAACACTGATAATGAGAATTATGATAACAATAATGCACATTCTGCACTCAGGAAATCTTTGTAAATTTAACTACACAATGCCACTCATAGACATCATTTGAAAAGAGCCAGTTTGAATTCCAGCATTTATTATTTAAGCATGAATCAAATTATGGATGAGATAGCCATCACTCATCACTGATGAATCAAGAAAAGGAGTAAATTTTAAAGTTAGTTGTGGGGAGAGGTTTTGGAATCAACCGATTTCTCATTGTGTAGGAATAAGACAGAATATACAAAATACAAATTCACTAAGACGCAAGATAACAACATCTCATAGGTGATAACAGGAGATCACGCCATATCACAAGTTACACTTACACAGCTTAGGTATCTTGCAACCCATATTACAAAGTGATGGGAAGATTGATGAGAATGTCAAACATAGATTTAAAAGGGGTAGGGGAAAACCCTTTATGAAAAGTTGAACAAAGGGAAGATAGTCAGTCTTGTTAAAAGGGATAGAGAAAGACTACTGAAAACACTGTGAAACTTCAATGAAGACCTTGATTTAAATGGTTTTTACAGAAACTTTAGTACTACCTTCGTTCCTATATACAAAAAACAAATGGGAACATTTTTTTGTTCCTAAATATAAGAAACATATGACCAACTTTAAATGCAGTAATTGCTAATTTCCTTCTATACCCTTATTTATTGTAAAGACTACTAATGAGATAAGTCATACTCATTGGTGGAAAAAGTTATCCCTTAAAAAATGAGTAGTGTCATTAAATGCAACCACCACTTAAACCATTTGATTCAATGGGTACTTTTGGAATAAAATTCAAATTTATGATATTAGTAATTAAAGTTAACCAAATTAACTACTTTTATTGGTCTTGATGAACTGGTATTCATTTCTTATATATAGGAATGGAGGTAGTATTTGATAGGACCCAATGACTTTTATAGATCCATGTAGGCAACCCTGCTTAGTGGGATTGTTTCTGTTGTTAATGGGCATGAAATATCAATCAGTGTTGAAAGTGCATAGTCTAATTAGTAACCTCTAGAATACCTTCTTGCAATTAAGAGTAAAATAATTATAAGACAAGGTTGATTGAACAGTGAAAGAATCTAGAAAAGGTTGTGGATTAATCTACCATACTAACAATCAAATTCTGAGAAAAGGGTAGCAAAAGAAACACAACTAATATTTTCCAATTTGCCCACAACATGAAGAACAGAACTAGATGCTCTAAATCATAATATAGTCATTCAAGATGGGAGTTGTCCCAAACAATATCTAAATGATAATTTGAGATGAATTAGACGAGCTAAATATCATTAACAGACTAGTTCTATATTAAACCAGACGCTAGCACCACAAAATTAAAACTTTACAACACCCATGTCAATGACAAATCATATTGCACACGGAATGGGTATATATAATGCACTTTCTTCCCGCTTTTGAGTAGCACAAATTAATTGTTTAGTTCTTGTGTTTTTCATCCTTAAAATTTGAATATTTGCTTTTTTATTGGGTACCTAGTTAGTACATATCAATGTCAATTAAAAAAACACTGGGAAAACATAAAGACAACGCTAAGAACAAAAATTCTTTGCTTTCCAAGGAAGTCAAAAACCCAATAATGAAAAAAGAAAACTTGCAAGAAACCCACAACAGGAATCTTCAAATAATCAAGAGAAAAGGAAAATATAAACCAAACCCAGATCGGAAACGAAGATGAAAAGATTAACAAAGGGATGGGGATAAATCAAAAGACCCAGAAATCGCACTAAAAACAAAAATATTAAAACAAGAAAAAAGAACAAGAATTAGTGTAGTGCCAGAAGAGAGAAACCTTAGCAGTTTCAGCATCCATGTCGGTGGAACAAAAGCTGGTGACCCTTCTCCGCTTCGAAGTTAGTGGGAAGGAACCACTCACGACCATCAGACGAGAAACGAAACACTCTTCTTAATTCTGTTCAGCCTCGTATCAATTTTTGTATCTTCTCTGCGCTGTTTCACTCTCACACACACATACCTTTTATACTACTCTCTTTGGAGCATCATTTAATTTTTAATTTTTTTACCGTTTTATAATTTTTAATTTTTTACCGTTTTATAATTTTGCTATTCTTTGTCTCCATTTATTTTTTATTTACTTTATGATCAAATGTATATTTTAATTTCATATGTTAAAAAAGATGTAATAATATTATTAAAACATATTATTATTATTATTATGTTACAAAAAAATTGGCAATATTATTTTATATTAATGCTAAATAGAAGTAAAAATAATAATTTTTAACTAAAATATGTTAAATAAAATTTAATAAAAATAAATTCATTTTTAAAATTATATAGTATATATAATAATGCTGTAAGTTTAATTAATAAATTTAAATTTGGTTTGATTTGAATTTAATGTTATATTTAATCTAACTAAACCAAAAAAATATTTTTATTTTATGTTTGATACTTTTTGTCTAAAAATCAAACTAAACCACACTACAAATACATATTTATGCAAGGTAAGGGTTGCAAGTGATTCTTGGAGTTGCTAACCTACTTTTGTTTTACATCTATTATATAATATTATTTATATTATTCATTATAGATTTATTTTTTTTATTTTACTTGGAAGATGAGTATTTGTTTAAAGGGTGAGGTTGGGGGAGTGAGAACCTGTTTTAGAGCATTTAAATTTATTTATGGTTTAAATATGTTTTTAGGCTTTCAAGCTTTGGTAATAATTTTTTAATCTTAAAAATATTTGTTTTTTATTAGTTCTTTAAATTTTTGAAAAATTGATTTTAGTCTCTTTCATTATTTGTATAAGTGGTGTTATAATTTGTGATGATTTGTTACTATCAATTTTTTAATTTAGTTTTTTTTAAATGATTTATGATAATTCAAAATAGTATATAAAATATCGTGACAATTCTACATCTATATATATTTTTTTAAAACCAACCTAAAAAATGACTATCAAACCATATGAGCTAAATATGTTGGTGATTTAAAATAATTAGAAATAATTTTTTAAAAGAAAATTTTTAAATAAATTTTGACATTTATAAATCATCACAAATTGTGAAATCATAAATACCTTGAATAAAGAAGAACTAAAAGTAACTTTTCAAAAAATTGAGAGACTAATAAAAGCAAATAATTTTTTTAAGTACTAAAAAATAATTATCCAAATTTAAAGAATTAAAAATATATTCAATCCATTTATTTTATTTTTAAATTGACATTAATTTTTTTTCTTTTTCTATTTTTTCCTTTAACCTTTCCTCCTCCTCCTCCCTCCGTTGAACACCACTATCTCTGCCGACCGTCGGCTGCCGCAACCTACGTCCTCTCCCTCAGTTGGGCGTTGGGCGTTGGCGTGGTCCTCCTCTTGTCCCTTTTCTGAAAGGGGCCTCTTATCCAAACAATAATGGGCCAGGCCCATCACGTTCGCGCCCGCTTTCATTTACACACAGGAAAAGCCAACTTGTGTTGTTTCCTTAGTTCTCCTCTCTTCTTTCTGGAGTTCTCGCCATTCATCACCCCCACCAATCTCCTCCTCCTCCGTACACATGGTTTGTTTCACTCCCATGCTATTTTTGCATGTGTTTCAATTTTAACATTTTCAATTTTCGATTTGGGGTTTCTTATTTTTGTGAAAGTTTGATTCCAGGCCACGCTTGCCGATTCTTTTCTCGCCGACCTCGATGAACTCTCTGATAACGAGGCTGAAATTCCCGTCAGTATATAATAACCTTCTTCATTTTTCCCTCTTTTTTTAAATTTTATTTATTTAACCTGCAAATTTTGAAGGAAAAATGGTTTTGTTACGAAGAAGGTGGTTGGCTCTAATTTTGTTTTGTTTCAGGAGGATAACGATGTGGATGCCGCAGACATGGAAGAGGATGTCGATGGCGACCTTGCCGACCTAGAAAACCTAAACTATGATGACTTGGACAGTGTTTCCAAGTTGCAGAAAACCCAGAGGTACACTGATGTTATCCAGGTTAGTTACTCATCACGTTCTTGTAAGCCGTTTTAAATTGTGGCCACGTTGTTGTCGTTGCCATTGTTGTGTTATTTATTGACTTTGGTAGAATCTAGAATCTGTCTGACTAAGCTGGGTAGTAGTTGCAACCAGAGTTTTAAAATGCTGTCGCGGTTGCAGTTTCAATGTGATCCTTGATGTTGTGGGAAATTGTGGGCAAATGTGGTCAATGTCATTGTGTGCAATTGCGGTCACAGTGACTCCAAAAAACTTGGTTTTGTGGATGAAATCGTGGTTTTATTTTAAAAACCTTGGTTGCAACAAGAGGTCCCTCTCATTGTTTTATGTTGTGACAATGTTGTTTTTTGTCTTTTGAGTTTCATTTTTTCTGATATCTAGAGTGTTTTATTTATTCAGACATATATATTGACATGGGTGTGTTAATAAGGGCAAATGTTATTTTTTATGGCAGAAAGTGGAAGAGGCACTTAATAAAAAGGAGTCTGAGGTCTTGTTTCAGGTAGTGGATATAGAAGATGATCCTGAATACCAACTGATTGTGGATTGCAATGCACTGTCAGTTGATATTGAAAATGAAATTGTTATTATTCACAACTTTATTCGTGATAAGTATCGGTTGAAATTTCCGGAGCTTGAGTCACTGGTGCATCACCCGATTGATTATGCTCGTGTTGTTAAGAAGATAGGAAATGAAATGGATCTGACTCTTGTGGATTTAGAAGGGCTTTTACCCTCGGCTATTATTATGGTTGTCTCTGTTACAGCATCAACTACAACTGGAAAGCCTCTCCCAGAAGAAGTGCTTAGTAAGACAGTTGAGGCCTGTGATCGAGCTCTTGATCTTGACTCAGCAAAGAAGAAAGTTCTTGATTTCGTTGAGAGTAGAATGGGCTACATTGCACCTAATCTTTCTGCTATAGTTGGGAGTGCTGTTGCAGCTAAACTCATGGGGACAGCTGGTGGTCTAGCATCTCTTGCAAAGATGCCTGCTTGTAATGTTCAGCTTCTTGGTGCCAAGAAAAAGAATCTTGCTGGGTTCTCCACAGCAACATCTCAATTTCGTGTAGGTTACCTTGAGCAAACAGAAATATTTCAGACTACTCCTCCTTCTCTAAGGATGCGAGCATGCCGACTCCTGGCTGCAAAGTCTACACTTGCAGCCCGAGTAGATTCAATACGTGGGGATCCATCTGGAAAGACTGGAAGGGCTTTCAAGGATGAGATTCACAAAAAAATTGAGAAGTGGCAGGAGCCCCCTCCTGCTAAGCAACCAAAACCGCTTCCAGTTCCAGATTCTGAGCCTAAAAAGAAGAGAGGTGGTCGTCGTCTTAGGAAGATGAAGGAAAGGTTAGCATTCTTTAAACTTATTTGTACTGTATTTTTTAGTTGCAGGGTTGAGGGTATGTTTTCTTTATGCCTTTTGCTTTTGTTTTTTTTTTTCATGACCTGTTGATTCTTTTGTCAGGTATGCAATAACAGACATGAGGAAGTTAGCCAATAGGATGCAATTTGGAGTCCCAGAAGAGAGTTCATTAGGTAATTTTACCAGATTTCACTTGTCCTGGTCTGATTTACATTTCGCAATTCATTTTTTTGCTGCGTGCATTCATATTTATTATTGTGAATATGCAGTAATAATAATTATTATTGTGATTTATATTTATTATATTAAAAATATAGGGAATTAGGAATTGGATGGATGGGGAAAAAGAGAATATACAGTAGTGAGAATTTGAATAATTATGATGTTGTGAGAGTGATACAAAACTATGTTATGAACCAATAAGCTGGACCACATGAGGAATGTGAAGGATTAGAGGGGTAAAAGGAATGCGATGTTCTGTTAGGATGTTAGTAAAGAAGAGGAGTGGAGAATCTCTGATATGTAGTTCCGCTAGTTATCTTCTGTGATTTGTTTTATCTGTATTACACATCAGAGATTCCATTGATCTTTATATTTACTCTGATATTGAATCAGCACAGAAGATAACTAGCTGTTTCTATTTTTGTTCTGGTAATTCTGGTCTGTTTCTTAACAATTATTGCTCCTACTATACTAATAATTGATGCACCAAATATACATGAGCGAAATTAACGATGCAAAGGTTAAGAAATTCTGATATTTTATATTCAAGTGGAAATTATCAAAATGTTTCAAACGGGTGGAATGTAAAGGCAGCCAAAGGCAGCCAACCCTAGGTTGGGCTGCCTTTACAAATGAAAAATAGTGAAAAATAAGATGAAAATTAGAAACATGTTGAAATAGCAATTTTTGGTTTTGGAAGTACAAGTATAAAAACTAGTACAATAGGACAATAGGTAGGATATTCTGCTTCTAAATTATAATAGTCCATGTCTATAATCCAGGTCAAATTACAAGGGTAGTAAGAGGGTAAAGCAATTACAAGCCTAGTCAAATTGCTCTTCTAACATAATAAGTTCCTTAAGTATGAAATCCTTGGGAAACTTAAATGTAAAAATGTCAATCTCCTTATTTTCTTATATTTTTATGCTTTTGAATTATAGGAGATGGTCTGGGTGAGGGCTATGGAATGCTTGGTCAGGCTGGCAGTGGCAAGCTTCGTGTGTCTGTTGGTCAAAGCAAACTTGCAGCAAAAGTTGCTAAAAAGTAAGTGCTTCTTGTTGCTTTTAGTCAATTAGTTCTATATATCTTATTGTTTTCTAGTTATTTGATTGTGTTGCAAGATGCTAAATTATCATTCTTGTCTATATCATATTATTTATCTTACTGATCAGAATGACAATTCTGATGGACTATTTTCATTTGTCAGATTCAAGGAAAAGAATTATGGTAGCAGTGGTGCTACCTCTGGTTTGACATCAAGTCTTGCATTCACACCAGTGCAGGTTAGTGCACTTTGTTTCTGTAGATTTTCTCCTGCTCTTTAGGACCATAATTAGTATAAAAGTTGTCAATTTTGCACAAGATGGTTATGGGAAGCTGTGAATGGAACCATTGTAAAAGCATGAGAAGCTAAAAAGGAAATTTAGCGACAGAAACCAGTGGGTTACTTCCCTACTGCTATTGCTACAGATTTATAAGACAGCTACAAGGTGGGCAAGAAGATATATAGGTGTTTGACTATTACTGGAGCTGGGAGAGAGGATTGTTATAAACTTTGCATTGACATGCATATTTCTAGTTTTCTTAGGTTGCATAAACACAGTCTGTACCTCTTGTGTATTTCTCATCACTTCATTTATTTTTATTCCTCCCCATTTTTTGGCAGCATATTTTTAGCTGGATAACCTCTTAATTTAATGGAAATCATTATTAATTTGATATGGTGAACTCCTGTTATGAACATCAAAGATAAAAGCACAGAATACAGAAGGAGGAAGAAGCTTAAGATAGTGGGGGAGGAATTTCCTTATAATTTTGCATATCCCTTCTGTTAATACACCTCCAGTATATATAGTCATATGCGTTTGCTACAAGACAAAAGCTAATAACAGAATCTCTAAGGCACTAATAGAGAGCACTATAGGACTAACAGAATTACATAAGCATAGAGCACTACTGCTCATAACAGAATAGAGCACTGCTGCAGAAACCCACTAATGGAATTGGTGCCAAAATCACTAAACATAATCTTTCAAGTGTTGAGTCATTATCTTCCTCTTCCTATCAACTCCTGTCCTTTGCTCCTCTGTTTATCTTTCAGTAAGTCGGTGGGGATGTAGTTGAACCAATTTTTTCATATGGGATGTATCTGTGTGAGAACGGAGGATCATGTGTGGATGGGTTAGATAACATTGTAAGTTTAATAGAAAAAGCTCTTTGATATGGCAGAAAATCAGACACTACAAAAACTGAAAATGGAAAATTGCAGAACCTGCTAGCTTCCTGCCAAATCCCACTCCTCAACTGAAATCTTGCATACCCCTCTCATCTCATTGCTCCTCTATTATATTCCCCTTTTCTCTAACAGAATGCCATTATCACTTTCTCCTCTCCCTTGCTGCTACAAGACTAGGAAGTTACAAGAAAATACCCAATGCATGTTCCTTTCTCATGTGAATCATTAACACCCTGTGTTTCTGTTCATTTTCATTCATTCAATCAATGGAAACTGGGTTTGTTGCACCATATTACGGGTTAATTGATAAAACAGTTCACATTGCCCTTGCTGCACCTTCATTGAGAGTATGACATATAGTAGTCAATAGCGTGCTATAGTGGTGTTGTGGAGTATAACAGAGTGGTTTTCAGTAGCTTCCATAGTGGCTGCAATTGTGGCACTATAGCAGCACAACTGTGATGAGTTTTAGAAACCTTGTTCAATTTTTTATTCATGCAACATGCATTTCTCTCACCTGTCTCAACAGACCATCAACTCTCAGTTCTTGCCAGTGCTGTTTCCAGTCAAGTCCAGGCACACACTATGTATTGTCCTGTCAATTGTTGCACATCCTCTACCCTTTCAGTTCTCATAAAAGTCTTTAGATAGGCCTGTGCCCTTCCTCTGCTCTTGTTCTGTTGCTCTTCTGTTTCTTTTTTCTTTTGTGTGAATGTGACCTAAGTCCTCATTCTATTGCCCGCCCCCTCAGTATGTTCTGTTTGGATTGCCTTTTCTTTTTTTAATAATTAACATCAATGGTCATCCTTGAAGCAGTTGTAGCTTCATTCACTTGGAGGCTTACACTTATTTAATTTCTTGAATTTTGTTGTTATTGACTAACGTGTTAAGCTTTAAGAATGTGATTTCTGATTATTTATGTAATTTTAGGAGAAGAAAACGATCTTTTTTTGTACATTGATCGTAATTACATGAGGGATTTATATAGACAGAGATGGCTAGGTGATATCCTTACCACCCTGATTACAAAATAAATACAATGATAGAAAGAAAATAAAGGAGAATCAAATCAGATTTCCATAATCTGATCTTGATGTCAACTAACTAAATCTTCAAGAGTAAAGGAGAATAAAATCAAATCATATTTGGATAATCTGATTTTGATTTTAACTGCCTAAATCTTCTAGGATCCTTGTTTGAAATTTAAATTTACATACAGCTGTCAACAATTAACTTCAGATGTTATCAGAATTCTGAGATGAGATGCTTTGATGAAAAATAGTTGTAACTAGTGTTTTGGGGCTGGATGCTATCCAGGATTGATAGTATTATGACTTACCTTCACCCCATTTCCTAGCACATGCTGAATTGAACGCTTTTTATGATTACTTGATTTGTGAAAAGTAATTTACCCATTTGCGCAACTCCTTCGGTCTCCCCTTGAGTGTTTTGAATGGCACTTTGCCCATTTACCCAACTCCATAAACCTTGTAACCCTCTCCTTTTAAAAGCCAATTTGTAATGAAACTCTCATTTTGTGTGATTAGAGAAAAGAGATGCCGCGTGACAGATTGACTGCACAGTGCACAATGATCAAGCAAATCTAGTGGTTTCCCTTCACCATTAACCTAAGGCATCTTATAACTCTACAGGGCCTGCTCAGTAAATTGAGGTTGAAATTGGAAATATCTGTTTTAGTATGTGAGATATAATTTAAACATGAGAAGCACCAAGTAATTCACAAGGCAAGAGAGTAATCTTAAACACATTAGTTCTCGATGAAATCCTATTATAAAATAGTGACCAACATGTATGGGGATAAGTGTTTGCTTTCTGGTAGAAGCAGACATTTCTTAACCTTGCTTTGGGGTAGGTTAGGTTCCTGAGTAATCACAATATGCTATCTAATGGATGTTTGCATAATTATTTGCTATTCGTTGTTGTTATGGTGCAATTTTTTCGACTTTGACTAAAAACTACGACTTTTTGTGACTTTTTCCTGTCTCTTTTTTCATCCCTGAAATGCGTTGTTATATTTCAATATGCTTTCACAGGATTTATATTGGATAGCACATAGATATGTTCTTTCTTATTTAATGCATATCATTCATTTAACTGATATTTATCATGGATGATGGAATATTTTATTTTGATAACACTTTTAGCACAATAACCATAATTAGTTTTTCTTTTGTTGTAGTTTTGCATTCTTTTTGAATTATTTATATATTCTTTTTCAGGGGATTGAGCTGTCAAATCCACAGGCTCATGCACACCAACTTGGTAGTGGAACTCAAAGCACGTATTTCTCTGAAACTGGAACATTTTCAAAGATCAAGAGGACATGAAACCATACATGAATGCAAATTCTTGTTCAGTCCCCTGGATTATTCTTGGTGGACATGCCTAGAAATTGTTGATGCTGATGGATATTACTTGATAGTTTTATGGTAGATTTTTGAAGAGTAGCCATGTTTGTTGTTGATTATGATGTTGATACCTTCCATTGTATATGACTTCTGCAGTGCCTTATTCCAGTTTCCTTTCCGTAGTAACAAAGAAATGTTGATCAATATAGTGGCAATTTTCATGGCCTAGCTTGAGAACAAATTGTCAATGTAGAATTGTAGACCAAGCTCGTGTCAATTGAGACCAAGTTTCTTTGCGAGCCATTTTAAGAACTACTATTTTCATTGGCCATGTACATTCAGGGGAAATAATTCCCCTACGTGTTTGGGCTAATGATTGAACATGAATGGCACGCTACTTTTAAGGACAGCTAGACAAACCCCTTTGGTTAGTTAGTGCCATGTCTAATTAAGAATGTCAATAAGTTGTGGAAAGTCTAACCGTGGTAAATAGAATGGTAGTAAATTTGGCTACGTTACTTTAAGGGCAGTGTAACATTGTACATATATTTAGAAGTTAGGTAACACTTTTAGTTGTTGGTCAAGAAAATGAATCTTAAAAATTTGGTATATTTTTAGTACCTTAAATTAGGTCTGTTTTCAGTCTTCCAAATCAAAATTTGTATTTTTTAGTCTTTTAAATTTTGGTGGAGGTACTAAAAAGAGTTGCAAATTTTTATTTTAAAGGACTAAAAAAATAGATCCCATAATTTGAGAGACTAAAAAATAGTTAAGCCTAGAAATTTCTTTACAAAATTTAAGATATAATTTTAGCAAAATAAAGCATATTTCTATTAGTATCATTTTAAAATTTCATTCAAATTTAGAATGGAAATTGAAAGTGTAGAAGTCATAAAGTGCTCTATAATATTTCGTGATTATAAAATAAATACATTAAAAAACTTTCGGAAATTTGATGAGGGTTTTATTTTTTTTTGCACGATTTGTCAATCAATTAGAAATTATTTTAGGTATGATTTCTAAAATAGTTGTAAATTTATCATAATTTGTGATAGAATAACAATGCCAAAAACATTTTTTATTGACAGTATATTTTAATTAAATTCATGTGATAATATAAAAATTTAATCAATTGTAATTGTGAAAAAAAAAACTTGATAGCAACCCAACTTAACTTTGATCTTAACTAGATTAAAAATCACATTAAAAACTTGAAAATGTTAAAATTCCAAGGAAAACATGAGATTAAATTATAGTAGCAATGAAAGGTTTCTAAAAAATATTGAATTATGAAAAATTGAGTCATACTATGTATAAAAACTCACTCCCTTTTGAAAAGCATTTTCTTTCATGGCTATGTTGTGGATCATAACTAATTATGAAAGAAAAAAAGATGTTACATGTACATAAATTTTTAAAACAATTTATACAACATCTTTCTATGTGTTTATCTCTTTCTACCTTATCATTTATTACATTTTAATTTTTCTATGTCCTCTCACTTTTCTTCTTCTTTTTCTTTGTGGTAAGATTTGTTGTTTGTTGTACAAGTATCATTTCCCATATTTTTGTATGTCACGGTCCGCTAACATCACCTAGCGTTAACTAACGGTAAATATGGAAGATTTAATTTTAATCAAAATTAAATTAATTTTGGTTAAGAAAATATAAATACATTTTTCTTAATGTGGAGAATAAAACATTACACATGGACGATTTCAAACAAATAAATAAGTAAATAACTACAACTAAAAATAAGATGTTGCTTAATGTACTCCCACTATTGCTTCTTGTTGTGCCCCATTGCATTCCGGAATGTCCAATCCAGAATGCAATTGTCCCAGTAGGAAGCAGAGTGTGAGTGCAGGAAGTTTTAGCTCTAAAAATATCTAGATAACATCGTTCCAACCCAGTGATTTGCAAACTCAAAAGAGAGCATGCCCATGTGTTGTCTTCCCTTAATCTCTTGAAGGGCATTGCTATTGGCCCCTACCATTTGCTATTGACCCCTACAACAATTGCAAAATTATCTTCCTACCCTCCTTGGTTTCCTACACCCGCAAGCCCTCCCCTTCGTCTCACACTTCCCCACTCACGATACCCCAATCCTCCAACTATTTTAACACAACAAAATCATAATTCTATTGTATTGATCACAAAATAAAGTAATGATTATGTTTTTTTTTGGCATTTTGTAAACAAGGGAATTGTAATTTCTTTGTTTGGTTTGCAACACATAAAGAAATTATGATTTTGTTGTAGTTTGGATTTTGACACACAACGAAATCATATTTCTATTGTTATGTTTGACAAAAATCTTTCTTTTGACATGAGACTTGGAAAATTCCTTCAAAATCAATTTTTTGTTTGCAGAAAAGGTTTTTATTTGGCAAATATGTTGGACCTTGAGTTCCATTCAAAGTTGCATGAAATAGACAAATTATACATTAAAATTGAACATATGAGTAAAAAGTTATGCCCTTTCAAAATTCAACACAAATATACAATGTTGGTTTGGTGAGGATGTTTGGTTTGGATATGAGTGTTACGGAGTGGTGGAGTCAGAGTTTGGTGGTGGTTTGCCGTGGTGTTGGGTCACGCAGTGGTGGTTGGTCACGGTGATGTGCGCGCTAGAGAAAGGAGTTATGGGAGATGGAGGACAAAGTGGGAAAAGGAGGAAAGAAAAGAAAAAAAATGAAAAATTCTTGGCCTTTTGATTTAAAAAGTAACATCAGCGATTTAGAAAAACTTTTGTACTGTGTAATTTTTTTTTTTACTTTTGCACGGACGGTAGAATCTATCTAGTTCTAGACGTGAGCAAATGACACATTGGGATAAGTTTATGTTTGTCCTTATTTGGTCCAAATGTTTTTTTGGGGTCATTTACTTATACGTAAACCGAGTCTAATTGAGACACAAAATATATAGAATAAGATCAGGTCAACTGACTTTAAAACATGATATATCAATTTTAGAATTATCTATAGTTAAATTATGAAATAAAAGAAACTAGTGTGTGAACTCCATGCGATGCACGAGATTAAATTTTGATGAAAAATGTAATAATTTTTTTAATTTGTATGTAACAGTATAAAAACAAATTTATATCCGTAGTATAAAAATATTTAATATATGAATCATATTTTAAGAAATTGATTATTAATAATAATATTTATCATTACTAATTTAATTCCAACTATTCTTAGTTTCACAAAAATATTACAATATTGTTAAAAATTTAAAATTCCAAGAAGTCGGATATCAAATTTTTTAATTAATTAACATTAGTAAATATAAATTTAATTATTTAACCCCAAATATTATCACTTTCAGAAAGAGAATTTATGACATTTTAAAAAAATTAAGAATACATTTATAATAATTTAGTAATTAAAATTAGTAAACTTGAAATTCAAATTATTAATTTAACCCAAATAAGATTTTTATTTTTTTTTAAAATGTTTAAGATTTCAAGAAAATACTTATAATAAATTTAAATAATCACAAGATGAAAGCTTTATGTATTAACATAAACATCTATGCATATATGGATATTTTATAAACTCAAACTCACAAAGAACATACTTTTAAATATCAAATCAACCATAAAACAGCCCAAGAAGTAGCATACCAAGAAAATAATAGTTTTAGGGTACACATGCCTTTGAAGCATTCTAGAAAGAAGAAAAGGAGTAACTTGAGAAAGTTTGAATCTTTTAATACCCAAAAGACTTTCTTCTTGAGCAAATCACCACCACCACTTCTTGGACCAAAGAATTATGGAAGAAAATGAGAAAAATGATGACAAGATGGAAAAGTGCAAGAACTTACCAACTATTTGAGACAATGGTGAAGAGAATAGATAAAGTCTTGGTCTTGCAAGTGAGTAGCAATTAAGAGCTTGAGGAATGTGGTATCATAGTGAAAGGAAGGAGAGAATGGGGATTGCTTCCACATGATTTTGGGAGGGAGAGTTTAAGAACCTTGTTCCTTTTTCAAATCTTTTGAACCTTTTCACTCCCTCTTTAGATTGGATCAATCAAGAATCAATATATCAGAAAATATAGATTGAAATACACTTGAAAAACTCTTTTTTAGTTATATAATATATGATTAAGTGAACAAAGATTAAATCATACATATAACATGAAGCACTAATGGAGATTAGGGGAGAAAGATTAATGACAAAAGCGATTTATATTGGTTCAGTCATTTCTAACCTACATCTAGTTAGATTTGACAATCCTAGTCAAATCTTTCCACTAATATCCTTTAATTTACAAACACAATTCACACAAAAAAAAACAAACTCAAACCATTGTTGAACCCTACAACAATGTGAGAGAAAACCCTTTACTAAACCCTACAACAAAACCCTAAAAAACCCTTTTTCAAAATTCGACCACTAATAAAAAAAAGAGTATAAGGAAAGAGTTCACCAAATTCTAAAGATTCAAATCTTCTTAGCACGTGGTTGAACATGATCCATAGTCTCATCTCCAATCTTTTTGAACAAAGATGTGAATCTTATTGATCTCCATCACTTCAGCACAAAAACCCTCTTGATAACTTCCCTTGATCGAGTCTTACAATTTTAAAACAATTTGGAAGCTTAAAGACTCAATGATGGGTCAATTATTTATAAAGGTTATATTAAATATAAACTTTAATTTATTAAATCCAGTGAATAATCGATTAAACTATTCTTATCATACTTGGGTTCTCTATGAAAAACAAATTCATCGGATAAAGAAACTTGCAATCAATTAAATCAATCTTACAAAGCCATAAGTGGAATTTTGGAAGCAATGTAATCGATTATCATAAGCCTGTAATCAATCAAATTGACATTATAATGTATTCCTTCTAAAAGAACAAGCATTTTAATCAATTACGAAAAAGTTGTAATCAGTTAAATCAAAAAACTTGGTTGTATTAGAAACAAGTCTCTTGAAACAATCTTGCCTTGTGTAATCAATTACACTCAAGTCATAATTGATTACCAAGTGTTAATTGTTCAATATAATTCTAAAATTTATAGACAACTAACTTGGTGAATCTAGTGATCGATCAATTAAGCATGAACTGAATAAACTAGTTCTATAATACACATGCTAGTTCTAAAACAAACAATACAATGCACACCTATTAAAATGTGTTTTAGCATGTAACATGATCAAAATCAAAACCTAATACTAAGTTGTTGAACCTTCAATCAACAAATGTGAAAATGGAAAATGAGTGAAGCGAGCACAAAGTTAAGTCTTTTAGGGCTTTAGGTCTTTAAAAAAAAGGGGATCTTCCCTCAAGGAGAGACCAATGAAAAAAGAGTATTCACATTAATTTCTCACTTGTGTATATGCTATGAAGCACCGACACGGACACGGACACGTGGACACCTGTAATGTCCAAAATGTAGGACATAGACACGACTATATATATATATATATATATATATATATATATATATATATATATATATATATATATAATTAAATAAAATAAAATTACATAAAATTAAATATGAGCGATATGTATAAAAGATCAAAATTGAAAATCAAGATTTATATATTCATCATCATCTCAAAAGAACTTTTCTTATGATAATGAGTCACAAAAAATACTAAGAGATCTCATTATACAATTTGTACGCTTTGTTTCTTTACAAAAATAATTATAAAGCAAGATGATGAATTAGCAACTTCAAGTCTTCAACAATTCCACAAAATAGCAATCATCATTGAAAAAGACACCCTTTAACTCTGGTTCATCTAAAGACAAACTAGCAATTTCAAGTATACCACAATCATCAAGTGATCCAAAATCATCTCCAACTACATCCCACATTTTAGTTTTCTCTTGATGATATTGTGGAGTATTCCTTGAGAGAAGTCGTAGGTTGCTATGAACAAATACTAAATATTCAGCTCTATGTTGTGCCATCTTGTTTCTCTTTAAAGAATGGATAAATGAATATGTACTCCAATTCCTTTCACAACATGAAGATGAACAAGGTTGCTCAAGTAGCTTAAGGGCAACCTTTTGAAGTATTGGAGCATTAATGCCATGAACTAGCCACCAAGCTTTTGGATCCATTTGACCTCTATCATTTAAAGAATCAAGATCATCAAAACCTTCTCTTCCATTCGAGAAGTTGACAAACTCAATATTCACTTTCCTCTTTACATCCACATCAAGAAAGAACCTCTTGAAGCATTTTAATCTTTCACGAGTGAGTTCCATGTCTTGATGTGGAGGAACTCAATTAGAATCTTCACTTAGTCATTCATGACTATAATATCTACAATTAAAAAGAAATATATACATGATTAAAATTTATGTAATTCTAAAAAAAGTATAAGTAAAAAAGTATAGAGTTAATTACCTAGGATTTAAGGAATGAGCTAAACAATGGAGAGGAGTGCTACTCTTAGTCCAACGATCAATTAATATGGAGTGCACTACCTCATAAAAAGTTGATCCTTCACTCTCCTCCTTTCTCTCATATTGATATATGACATTCTTCACCTTTTCAATCATTGAATCCCACATCTCATATACTAGATGGAGAGATGAAGCTTATGTATCAATTCTTCTAAGAACATCATAGATAGGGCTAGTGAAAGAAAGAATATAATCAACCTTATCCCACCATTTATCATCCAACAAAGTATCTTTCACAAATTTAGCCTTGGCAACATCATCTTCCTTATAAGAAGACCATTGATCACTAATGACCATCTCTTGGAGTCCTTTCTTCAATTGCTTGAATCTCTTAAGCGTTACAATAGTGGAGGAAAATCTTGTTGGAGAAATGGATAGTAATTTCAATGAATTAAAAATTGATAGTCTCATAGAGTGACTCATGACAAAGTTTTTCACAAACATTGCATCATCCGCAATTTGGGTAATCCAAGAACATTCTTCATAAACAACATTGTTTTTTTTCTGTATTCTTGGTTGCACATATGTTCTTCAAAACAAGATTTAATGTATGGATAACACATGGAGTCCAATAGATGGAAGGAAAACTCAGCCTCAATTATTAAACCTACTGCTTTACAAACGGCTGCATTATCCATCACTATTTGCACAATATTCGAGTGCCCAACCTCCATAATTACCTCCCTCATATGTTTGGCAATGAAATCTTTGTCTTTGATCTCATTCGAACAATCGATGGCCTTTAAAAACATAGGTCCACTCTCCGTGACAGTCATGAAATTAATAAGAGATCTTCTTTGCGGGTCACTCCATCCATCACTAACAATGCTCACACCCTTCTAGTTCCATGCATTTTAATTGGTTGTAACAAGTTCTCCACATGTCTCCTCTCATTTTGAAGTAATTTTGTCCTTAATTTATTATAACCTGGAGGTTGGTAACCACTGATCTGATTGTTGGCAGCATAGGCAAACGCCTTCCTATAATGAGGATTTCTTGCTAAATGAAAAGGCAGCCCCGAAGAGTAAAACATCCTAGCAATTTCATGATCAAGTGTCTCTCCAGGTTGCAAATTAAAGGCATTTTATACAGTTGATGTCTTTCTCTTTTTTGGATCAACACCAAGAGTGTTTGTATCCATTTGGTGTTGAGTAGAAACCGGAGGCAATGACACAGATTTTGTTTTTGACTTCTCCACCCTCAATGTAGCCTCATTGTTTATCTTCTTCAAATCTATAAGTTTGGCAATTGTTACCTTTTGACAAACTCTAACTCCCTTTCTAGTCATCTTCAACAAGTGTGCCCTCACTCTAGTGTAAGACCCATTAAAGGTAAAATCACAAATATTGCATGTTATCTCATAATTTCCACCACCACCTACACTTTTTATCTTTGTAACATAGGTCCATAAAGGTTTGGTATCATCATCTTGTTCTTTAGCTTGACTAGGACTAGAAGCACTCATCTCTACAACAATTTAAAAAAAATTAAAAATCAATGTAAACAATTTCTAAGAAAAAAACAAACAACAAAAAGCAATTTCTAATCAATGTTGTTCTTGTCTTACTGACCATGTTGTAGCTTAATTTTATTCAAAACAGGATATGATTAGAGGTAGGCAGTAATTTAAATTCTAAACCAAAAAACTATGCAAGAGCTACGAGCTTATCAACCAAATGCCACCAAATTAAGGAATGTTTGGTATTATAAGAGAAATCACCTTGTTTTTTACTAATACAAATAAAAAGCTTTTCATAAAAAAATGAATAAAAAACCTTTTAAAAATTAAATACTTAAAAGAGTAGTAAAAGTGTAAAATATTAGTGACCTTTCAAAAAGGCAATAACACGACAGCGAGAAAAACCAAAAAATAAGGCCTGTCATACAGCCATACCTGCTTTCGATAAATAAGGCCTGCCATACCAATACTGTTGTATTCATAGTAATGACAATAACACGACATCGAGAAAAACCAAAAAACAATAACACGGCAGCGAGAATAATGCTTGTTTGTTATGAAGAAACTAGAAACGATAGCGAGAAAAATCGAAAAAAGAAACAGGGAGCAGATGAGAAAAGAAACAAGGGCCTACCTGTGCAGGGAAATGGAGGCGACGACGTGAAACAATGGAGGCGTTTGGTTCGCTTGCGGGAAACGGCAAGGAGAAGACAAAGAAGAACCGTTTTTGTATTTGGTAAGTATTTTTTAAATAAATAATAAAAATAGTTGAGGCTTGTTGGGCCGCATCCAATCGTGCGTGTCTTGCTGTCCTATCGTGTCTAGTGACGGCGGAAGCAACGGACACCGCGTCGTACCGGAGTCGTACCCGCATGTGTGTCCGGTGCGAGTCCGATGTGGGACACGCCGCTAAAGTGCCGCGCCCGTGCTTCTTAGTGTATATGTAATTGCATAGAATGCACAAAAAATGCTACTTTCAAGCCTTATTTGCGGTAGATTTTAGTTTTATGTTTATAATTTTTTAAAAATCAAAAAAAGTTTCTGTTTTTAATTTATAATTTTTAGTTTTCTTTGTTCTCAATTTTAAAAAATTATTGCCAATTTTATCATTTTCCTTTTAACTTTATAGTTGTGGCACCTCTAAAGCCCCTCTCCCATCTGTCTCATAGCAACTACAATTGAGCTCTCCTCTACCACCATGTTAAATTTCAACTCTAGCACCAGAACAACGTCGTCGTCCCCTTTAAAACCTCAAATTAAGCATGAATAGATCAAACCTAGAAATGTAACTCTGTTTGTTTTCCCTTTTCTGAGAAAGGGATAGAAAAAGGGAAAAAGAAAAAGTTCCTTTTAAGGTATTGTTTATTTGTTCTTTTGAAAATTTGATTCATCAACATGGAGTTAGAAAACATAAAAATAATTTTTTGAGGCGGGACTTGGATACCCAATTGGCATTTTCATGAAATGTGCGAAGGGGGGTGAGTGGAATTTCTAGTGTTGTAGGTGTATTGGAATTAGATTCACGCATTTGTTGCAATGCACTAAGGCGAATCTCAAAGAACAATTCAGCGTTGTCGATATTGAAGTGAGAGAGGAAGGCAAGAACAAAAACAATGATGTTTTTCTCAACGCCTGAAAATGCTAGTGGCTTCATCAAAGGAGGGAGAGGAGAGGCCTTCACAGATTACGAGAGGGATGAGGGGTGCACTTAGAACAATTATAAAAATCTCACAACTTTGTATAAAAACCTCTTTTTCTGGTTTTTAAAACTAACATAAAAGCATTTGAAATTGGGTTCAAAATAATTTCAACATCAATTTTGTGAAACACGTTTTATTTGCAAAATTATATTTTAAAACCAAAAACTGGAAACCACCTTAAATGTGATCTCAATTTTGGTGCAAGTTTTAAAATTTATTTAGATTAATATATCTAATGGTCTAATTAGTATGTTTATGACTAATTAGTTTGTAGTTTCAATTTTTTCTCCAATTTTAAAAACTTGTTAATCTTATAATTGTTTTCCATTTACCTATGAAATAATACTTGATTGATAAAAAGGTTGAGATTGAGAGCTAAGGATGGGGAAAGTGTAATTGTATTATTAGTGGGAGTATGGCGGCCAACGAGAGAGTGTAAGGGCATTATTGGTGGGAGTGTGGTGGTAAGCAGAGGAGAATGAATGGGTAAAGGGGAAAACTATAGGTGGAAAAAAGCACTGCTTGATCCGATGAAGGTTAAAGTTATAGCATGTTGGAAAAAAAAAGTTTGATTCAATTCGTGTTTCTAAAATGATACCTGCTCTGACACCCTCTACCCCGACATATATATAAATAAATAAAATATATTGGTAAACAAAAATCAAATGGGTAAAAGGTTCACATTCATTTCAATTACCAAATAAACTCATTAAAAATATATTCGACTCAAAATAAGGCCGTCAAATTTACAAAAATATTTTGTTAAATTAGTGAGGTGAAATAAAATAGACTAACATCATAAAATTAACATAAAAACTTATATCCCAATGTCACATCTTATCAGAGCGTTGTGTCCCGACGTCCTTCAGCACAATATTCCTTAAAGCAATTCACCTAGTCATCTGCTCCCCCGAACACAAAGTTTAAGATCATCACAGGATCCAAACACAAACAGCAAACTGGGAGTGAGTTATCACATTCCTAACTAATAGAGAAACAAGACAACTAGATATACATATCATATAAACCAAATAAAACTTACTTACATGTAATTCACGTAATTCCACCACTTTGTCATTCAAAGTTCACTTTTCATCCATCAATCATACTTTTCAATCATCAATCACATTACACAAGAATCACACGCTTTGATCAAGACATAATAACACCTCAATTTCATAATAAACAATTAGCAAGCGCATGAGACAATTATGCTAAGACTCAAGCCTACATGCAATGTGGTACCATGTCAGTGAAAAACCACCCTGGGGCGCTTAGGAGTACATAACAAGACACACCACACAATGGGTTTGCCAGGTCACTCTCACTAAGTAAAATCATAGGGAGACCAGTCAGGGTCACGATGTTTTGCGAGAATGCTCCAACCATATGGGATCAACATAGGCTTAAAGGAGCACTCAAACCCGATGACCCCCAAGGCCTACACTCCGAAGAGTCCGTCAGGGCCTCTCCCTCCTGATTTAGGTCCAACCCCTAAAATCATTTTAGCACACAGACACTGCTAGTGAATTATACAATACCCACGACCTCACACTCGTGTCTTAAACACGTACAACATATTGCGCTACAATTTAACACTGATTCCTAAATAGGAACCTACACTTTCTCTTTAACACTAGTTCCTAAATAGGAAACCTACACTTCTCTTTAACACTGCGCATTTACACTTTTCTCAATATAACACTGGTCGGGTTATTGTACAATTCACAGCTTACAACACAAATAATGTCACATCAAGAATTAATCACACATTTATTCACAACCAAAACTCATTCACAATTTCACATCTCATAATGTCACAATCCACCATTACATGTTTTCACGTATCTCACAATTCAACACCTGCTCTACTTTACACTTTTACTCAATCTCAATAACAATATTATAATCTCAAGGCAACATATTATTCCACAATTCATCACATATTTCATTTATAAGCACTGCTCATGAATTATACAATACCACGACCTCACACTCATGTTTCAAACATGTTTAACACAATTGTGCTACAATTTAACATTGGAACCTAACTAGGAACCTACACTTTCTCTTTAACACTGCGCATAAACACTGGTCGGGTTATTGTATAATTCATAGCTCACGATATAATTAATGTAACATCAAGTGTTAAACACATTCATTTATTTACAATCGAATATCATGTCCACGCTTTAACATCTCATAACATCACATCAACCATCTCATAACATTCCTAATGATATTCATAAGGTACAACATACACATGTTCATCAAATTTAACCATAATATTCTCAAACTCC